>NC_143403.1:20969000-21270333 GCF_052110815.1 Crocodylus siamensis
ATTCAAATAGGAGAAAAAGCTAAGATAGCAACTTGGGGAAAAATCCTAAACTACAGATATCCATAAACAACTGAACTTATGAAGTGCACTCATTAATCAACAAAAACCAACGTGATATATTACACTAATGATGATTTACAAGCTTCATAAAAGTTATCTGTTATGGGAAGAGAGAGGAAAGAAATCATCAAGATGCATCTTTGGAAGCATAAATTATGGATATGAGTGGATACAGAATAAATTGCAGGGACATACCAGACCTGAGAAGTGTCAGCAGTTATTACTTTGTATTCCACCAGGGCAAGAGAGAGGTGGCAGGTAGAAGATATCCTTTTCCTAAGAGCTATTATTAATAGCAATAACAAATATCAACTCAGCCAGGGATGCTGGGTCTAGAATGGAATGTGTCCGGGAAATATTTTAGGGCATGTCATTCCTCCCTTAGTAAAGAAAACACCCCCCCCCCCCGCCCCCTCCACAAAAACACCAAAAAAAAAATGCTTCTCATTTCTTTTTGGACACTCTGGCCCAGATTCTGATGTTATTGACATCAGTGTACCTGAATTATCATTGACTTTGGATTAAGGGTGATGTATTAAAAGCATAATTTTCCTATTATAAGGCAAACAATTTCCCTGCAGTACTGTACTGTGTTTAAATTTTTAGGACTCTTATATGAACATTTTATGCATAAAAGTACTATTTGGAAGGAAAATTTCTGTCAATGCTAGTTTCTTCGTGTGTTTATATATATGCTCTGGGAGGTGGGGGGGGAGGGAGGTGCTTTAATTAAAGTGGCTCTGAGAGCTGCTCTAATTAAAGTGCCCAGAGTGTGTATCACCATGCGCACTGAAAAATGGCAGTCAAACGAGTTTTAGATAAAGCACCCTTGCCGCCCTTTTTCAGCATGGGGACACCGATTCACCTGATGCTGGAGCCTGATAGAGTGTGATAATTACCATGCTCTAGCAGACTCGATTAGTTACAGTGTGTTAGAGCAGCCTCACTGTTCATGTATAGGCACCTTTTGATTTCAAAGATTAATCCACTGCTTTGGAGCACAGGGACTTTAAGAAAAGTGTGTTACTGCATGTTAGTATTCTAAAAAGATAGCTCAGGAACAATAGGAATAGTGCTTTTAAAAAAGGATCTATATAGAAATCTCATCTGGGAATTTATTCAAGACCTCATGAACAAACAAAATTAAAATGCATGGATTCTTCAGAGTGCAAAATAAGTTTAAAATGGTGTCAGGAGGATAAGACAGCCCAGAAAGCCCATTAGCAACCTATCCACATTAATGACCTGGAGGCAAATCCAAGCTGCAACAGAACTGCCGGAGGAATCTGCAAATGAGCCAGATGCCTTTGCTAGGGAAGTATCTCCCACAGCTTGGCATCAGAAGCTTCTGACTGTCATGCAAAGATGGTATATGCAAAAAACAGCTTGCATACGCAGAGGAGAGGTCCTGAAAACTCATGTCAACATTTTAGGTAAATAAATCAATTTTGGACAAAGGCCAGAATTTTGTTTTCATAGTAATCGTAGGTGGTGCCACCTACCTCCAAGGTAGCTGTCAGTGGCTTGCAGCTTTGCCAAACTAAATGTTCAGGCTGAAATCTTCCGTACTGCTTATCTGGCTCAGGCTGTTTACGAAATAAGTTTAGGCAGTAATGTAATGATGGGTGCATGAGCTGGACACAAGCCCTGGGCACTGCCTAGAGGGGTCACGCATTGGAATGGTACTAGTGGGGTGTCTTGCCTTCCTCTCCCCTACCTGCCTTCTCCCTCCTGGTCCTCTCTGCACCCTGCTTCTTCCCTGCAGTGGATCTGTCTCTGGCAGCAGGAACGATAGAAAAGCAACAGTAGCACACAGTCAAGGAGGAGCGGTCTGGTGGTTCACTGCTCCTGTGAAAGATGTCATCTCCTTGTTTTGATGCCAAAACCTGGTGGTTTTTTGGCTGATCACCATGTCTGTGGGTGGTAAAAAAGATGATAATCCCCCTTACTAGCAACAAACTTATATTTACTGCTCTTGTGCTGCAGCTGCTGTTCTTCCCTCTCCACTGCTAAAGGCATAGCTGCATTTGAAGCTGCTGGAGGGAAGGGCCTGAAGTACTGGCCAATTACATGTCTGAATTGATGGGAAAATGCACTGTTTTTACCATATTAAAGTCCTTGCATTGATCCTGTTCAAAGCTTTAGTGCTTCAAAGCTTTTAAACAGAGACTTGAAATTTGACAGAGAGTGCCCTGCTATGTGCTCGGCATCTTCGTGCACACTTTCCCAAATGTGGCCTAGCTGCGAGCACCTAAAAAACCTTAGTTCACATGTGCTGAGGAAAGGCTGTGGTAAAGTTTGGTGGAGAAATTCTCCAAAGATTCTACCTGTACTTGAGTAATCCCCAGCCCAGGGCTACAAAAGTGCAGTAAGAGTTTCCCTGAAACTGCTCCTCCCAGATGCTGAGGCTCCTGTGTTGCCATGTCCAGGAACTGAGAACAGCAAAACGGTCTCTGCTGGGCTCTCAAGTGTTCTCGTGCTGGCTCTCAGGTAATGAGGCACCCTGACTAGAGTTTAGGGGTGAGACCAGCTGGGCAAAAAAGGTGGACAGGGGATTGTGTGGAGTGAGACAGGGACAGATAGGAGGAAGTGGCAGTGTGCAATCATGTGATTACAAACTGCATCATAATACAGATGCATACTGTGACCTAGTTAATGCTGCAACCTAGTTTCTGACATTTTCTAACTTCTGATTACATGACTTTTCAACTGAAAATATTCTCTTTACATAGTTCTTATCAGCTGAATAAAATCTGGGGAACTAATTTTAAGTCTGAGATTGGAAAAGAGATATAAACTCATTGCACAAACATTAGGACTTAGAAGACCTGAGTTCTGCTACTGACTTGCAGTATGACCCCTGGTCAGTTCTCATAACCTCTGTACTTCACTGCTCACATTGTAATACACATGAGCAGTCCCACAGTGCTGTGGGACTTAAATCATTAATGCTCTGGTAATTCCAAGCTTTTAATTTTGGCCAGTATTCAGTATTAGGGTACCAGAAATAAGTACTTGCACTTGAATTTTTTCTACAATTATTGAAGTAGAGAGAAGTGACTTAGTGTTTCTGTTAAACATCATCAGATACCACACAGAAGATCTGCGCTGTACACTGGATCTTGCAATCACATCAAGAAGACTGGACAGTCACCTTGCTGGGGGCACTTGACCCCAGTTGTCTTTTCCTACCTAGTGCAGGGGGACTGGGCCCAATGCTCTACAATGTCTCTTTCACCCCATAACAATCTATGAGTATACTCATAGCTAAATTGAATTGATTTATAGTTCTGTTATCAATCTTCCAAGGAATTAGATGTTGGTCTCACTCAATTCTATGAAAATCCAACACATTCAGTATGATCCAATGTGTCTGAGAGGGGGAGTTAGCCGTGTTAGTCCGGAGTCAGTCAGAAGGCATGATAGATATTAGGGCTGTGCGAAGGTTCAGTCCCTGATTTGATTCAGCAGAGATTTGGCCTGATTCAGTGGCTGAATCTCCAAATCCAAACTGAATCAGGAGACCCTTTAATCTCTCTGAATCGAATCGGAACCCTCCAAATAGATTCAGAGAGATTTGGAAATATTTGGCAATTTGGACACAGAGACAGCTTTAAATGTTTTTTCTACATACCTCAAGGTCTCAGGCAGCTTGTGAATGCTGGGATGCTGGGGCAGATGGATCATCCCACAGGAGTGTGGGGGGCTCCTCACAGTGTTCAGCAGCAGACCCAGAAATGGACTAGAAGCCCTTCCACTCCACTTCTGGGCCCCCCTGCTCTGCCCCCCTGACTCAGCGACTGGTACCTCCTGGGTCTGGGGGTGCATCCGGGGTCCCACCATGGCCAATGGCCGAGCCGTTGGTAGCCCAGGGGGGCCCCAATGTGCTCCCTGGCAAACCCAGAAGTGGACCAGAAGTATTTCTGGTCCACTTCTGGGTTTGCCGCTGAGCACGCGGGGGTCCCTCTGAGCTCCTGGGGGACACTCCATCCACCCCAGCATTGCAGCATTCATGAGCCGCACCTGGTAACTTGGGGTATGTAGAGAAAACATTTAAAGCTGTGTCTATGGCCTAATTGCTGATTCTCTGAATCAGCATTGAATCTTCAGATTCAGATTTGGTCAAACCGAATCAGGGACAGTGATCTGAATCAACAAACCTAATCTCTGTCGAATCAGGTTAAATCTGAATCTGAATTGAATACTGCCTGTTTCACACCCCTAGTAGACATACATCTTTACAAATTAACTAAGATGTATATAGAGAGCATACAATATATTTATATTATTGAATATATAGACTATATATATTATACATATACACACATTTATATAGTTGATATACCGGCACATCGTGATGAGAGACATGCTGGGATGGGATGGGCTCCACCTTTCCCCTAAAGGTAAGCGTGTGTTCTCTTCCAGGTTGGTGAACCTCCTTCGGCGGGCTTTAAACTAGGCTCGTCGGGGGAGGGGGAAGATGAGGGCGGAGGAGACGATGAACTACCAGGCCCAGCAACAGCCAGCGAGCCCAGACCAATGGTCAAAAGGGAGAAACAGGTAAGCGATGGGGGACAGGGCATTGCTGAGACTAGGGGGTCAGTGGGCACAACCGTTGGAGGCCTCAAATGCCTCTACACGAATGCTCGAAGTATGGGGAAGAAGCAGGAGGAACTCGCCCTCCTCCTAGCTGTCACCAGCCCTGACATAGTAGGGATCACAGAAACGTGGTGGGACTCATCGCATGACTGGGCGGTGAGTGTCAAGGGCTATAGGCTATACAGGAAGGACAGGATAGGAAGGAAAGGTGGAGGAGTAGCACTCTACATCAAGGAGGAATATACTTCCTCGTTAATTAGCAAGGGGGTAGAGGGGGGGCACTCTGAGGTGCTCTGGGTTAGAGTAAAAGGCAGTCCAGGGGAGAGAGACTTAACGGTGGGAGTCTACTATAGACCTCCCAACCAGGGAGAAGAGCTCGACCAGGAATTCTTAGGTCAGCTTACAGAGGCAGTGAGGGCTAAGGATGTGGTCATCATGGGGGACCTGAACTTCCCAGACATCTGCTGGGAGGAGCAGTCAGCCAAGTCTGATCGCTCACGTCGGTTCTTAGCCAGAGTGCAGGACCTCCATCTAACCCAGGAGGTGCACAGTCCCACCAGGGGAGACGCCTTGTTGGACCTGGTGCTGGCCACGGGTGATGACCTGGTGAGGGGGCTGCGGGTGATGGGCCACCTGGGAGACAGCGATCATCGCTTGCTGGAATTCACCATCCAGCGTAAGGTGGCAAAGGGTTGCAGCAAGGCAACAGCCCTAGACTTTAGGAGGGCTGACTTCAACAAGCTAAGGAGGATCGTTGGGGAAGCGCTGAGGACCCAGAGGGGAAGGGAATCGGATGTCGAAGGTGAGTGGTTGCTCCTTAAGGAGACGATCCTCCATGCCCAAAGGGAGGTAATCCCAACAAGGGTCAAAGGGAGCAGGAGGGCACATAAACCCCCATGGCTCACTAAGAGCATCCGGGAATGTCTCCTTGCTAAAAGGGAGGCATATACCCAATGGAGAGATGGGGTCATCACCAAGAAGGACTATGTTACAGTCGCCCGAGGATGTAGGGGGGCAGTCAGGAGGGCCAAGGCAGAGTTGGAGATAGGACTAGCTTCCCGGATTAAGGACAATAAGAAGTCCTTCTTCAAATACATAGGGGGTAAAAAGAGGGTCCCGGGTAATGTGGGGCCCCTGCAGGACACGATGGGCAACTTAGTCATCACGCCAGATGACAAAGCTAACATATTTAACGATTTCTTTGCCTCTGTCTTCCTAAGTAGGGACCAGTTCAGCCACCTCCCTGCTGGGCCCCCCTCGGGCCCCGAGAGAGACACGCCTGGGCCAAGGGTTAGCGAGGAGTTAGTTAGGGTACTTCTGGAGAGGCTGGACGTGTTCAAGTCCGCTGGTCCGGACGATCTTCACCCTAGGGTTCTACAGGAACTGGCCGAGGTCATTGCGGGACCCCTGGCGCGGCTCTATGAGCACTCGTGGTGCTCTGGCGAGGTGCCGGAGGACTGGAAGAGGGCCAATGTGGTCCCTATCTTCAAAAAGGGAAAAAAAGAGGACCCGGGAAATTACAGGCCAGTTAGTCTGACCTCAATCCCGGGTAAGCTCTTTGAAAAAATTATCCTGGCACACATCCAGGAAGGCCTTGCAGGGGAATGTATGCTCAGGGGCAACCAACATGGGTTCATCAGTGGCAGGTCTTGTCAGACCAACCTGGTGGCCTTTTACGATCAGGTCACCAAATCATTAGACGCAGGGGTTGCTGTGGATGTAGTCTTTTTGGACTTCCGGAAGGCTTTCGACACTGTCTCTCACCCTGTCCTCATCAAAAAGCTGGGAGACTGTGGTGTCGATGCCCACACGGTCAAATGGGTCGCCAACTGGTTGGAGGGCCGCACCCAGAGGGTGGTAGTGGATGGGTTCTTCTCGACCTGGAAGGATGTGGGCAGTGGGGTTCCGCAGGGCTCGGTCCTCGGGCCCGCACTGTTCAACATCTTCATCAGTGACTTGGATGAGGGGGTAGAAAGCACCCTGTTCAAGTTTGCTGATGACACTAAGATGTGGGGGGATGTGGGTGCACTAGAAGGGTGCAATAGGCTACAAGCTGACCTTGACAGGTTGCAACGGTGGGCGGATGAGAATAGGATGGGGTTTAACACTGATAAGTGCAAGGTGTTGCACATGGGGAGGAAGAACCGGCACCACACTTACAGGTTGGGGAACTCCCCTCTTGCCAGCACGGAGACGGAAAAGGATCTTGGAGTCGTCATTGACTCCACGATGAACATGGGCCGGCAGTGTGGGGAGGCAGTCAAGAAGGCCAATCGTACCCTGTCATGCATCCACAGATGCATCTCGAGCAGGTCCAGGGAGGTGATCCTCCCCCTCTATGCGGCACTGGTCAGGCCGCAGCTGGAGTACTGCGTCCAGTTCTGGGCGCCACACTTCAAGAGGGACGTGGACAATATGGAAAGAGTTCAGAGGAGGGCCACTCGTATGATCAGGGGTCAGCAGGGCAGGCCTTATGAGGAGAGGCTACAGGACCTGAACCTGTTTAGCCTCCACAAGAGAAGGTTAAGGGGGGACCTTGTGGCCTGCTACAAACTGGTCAGGGGGGATCAGCAGGTATTGGGGGAGTCCCTGTTCCCTCGTGCGCTGCCAGGAGTGACCAGGAATAACGGTCACAAACTGGCGGAGGGTAAGTTTAGATTAGATATTAGGAGGCGCTACTTCACAGTCAGGGCGGCTAGGGCCTGGAACCAGCTTCCAGGGGAAGTGGTGCAGGCTCCTAGCCTGGGGATTTTTAAAAGGAAGTTAGATGAGCACCTTGCCGGGGTCATCTGACCCCGGTGCTCTTTCCTGCTAAGGCAGGGGGTCGGACTAGATGATCTACCTAGGTCCCTTCCGACTCTAGCTACTATGAAACTATGAAACTATATATATCTTTCTTAGGTAGTCTATAAAGGTGCATACCTACCCTGCCTTATGACCAGTATGTCTGTTCGAAGCCTGTATGGATCAGATTTATAAATATTTGTCCATTCTTGTACAAGGCTTGTGTGCCATATACAAACTCATACAGAATGAAAAGGAAGAGATAAGATGAAAGGAGCAATTCAAAGGTTTTTTTTATCTGCACTTTTTTAAAATTCTCTGATTTAGAGAGAATTAAATGGGGTGAAAAAAGAATCAGAAAAAAATTATATTTCAGGGCGGGGGAAGAGAGAGGAGGAAAAGAACAAAATCCTGGAAGGTAAAAGGAAAAATGATAATTTAACAGAATTTATTTATTTTTATTTTTTTTTTGTATTTGTCCAGCTGTAGTCAGAAGTCATGAGGCTGGTCCTAAAGGTGATTTACACCAGGGCTTCACTCTAGGTGCACAGATTTAGAGACTGACTTTTGAATCATGGATGATGATTATGGGTTAAAATGAGAGTTTATTTGAAAAGGTTCTTAACCGATTTTCACCAGATTCTTTACAAAGGCCACAATTTGAACGCTGATACTCTTTTTTCCTTACTCTGGATTTGTTTTATTTAGTACACTGTTTAGACAATGGAAATGAATGTTTTAGTCCCCATTAAATATGCATGTCTACCTTTATTTCTACAAAGATATAATATGTTAATAATTTAGGTAGCTGTCAAACTAAGATAATCAAAAGCAATGGATACTACAGAGATGTCTCACCTCATTTCCTGAGCGGCATGTTTGTCATATTGGATATCTGGGCTTTAGACAACACATGGTAATTGTATACACAGTAGCAAGTCACACAGCTGATGCATGATACCTTTCCTCCACACAAAAAGAATACCAATCATTTCAAAAAAGATGCTACTTAACAGAGGAGGTGAGGGTATAATTGCTTACTTCTGTGGTGCATTCAGACAGGTCATGGCTTCCCAAAAAGATATTCTCTCTAGAGCAAATGCTTCATTTGATGATACCTCTCCTAAAAACCAAGGTGCCTTTATCTTTCACCTCAGAGAACTACTTCAGAAGTTAGTACAAGTTGAGATCTCTTAATAAATCTGGGTAGTTGCAAAACATACAAGTGATTACGGTACTAGCATTAAACTGTTTTCACAGAGCTGTCGCTTTACTACCATTATTATAGTATGCATAGAGAGGCACCTGATTGCCTTTGGGCTATTTTGTGTCAAGGGTATGTTAATGAATGCTAGGACAATGTGTCCATTGCAGATTACTCCCCAAAAGAATCAGCCATCCGCTCTGGATAGGACATTTGATCATTTTGACTGACTGTAAACATGAACTGCATTTCCAACAATATCTGTATCGATGAAAACATCACTGCTGCAGAGCTGACAGGCATGCAAAAGTACAGCCATAATGCTAGCTTGTGCGTGTCACTATCAGCTATAGCATTTACTGGTGTCTGCAAGCACATTCACTTCAAGTCAGTGTGCATTTCTTTTCAGTCACTCTGATTTACTTCAATTATATGGCTCACACATGCTAGTAGAGCGACAGTTTTCACCTTATCTATCTGACTGTACATTAGCCTGTTTCTGCTGCAACAGCTGGGTGCCATTACTTGTGTGCTATGGCAAAGACAGTTCTTTTTTTTCCTCTGAACCCATTGCAGGGCTGCAGATGAACTCTTGTGCTCTGCATCTCTAGAAGCCACATACAAGGTTTCTTTTATGTCATTTTAGTAAGTAGAGCCTCTCTGTCCTAACTGAACTATCTATTCTTATGGAAATCTGATCAAGATTGCACCTGATATAGGGAAATAGAAAGTTACTTTATGGAGCTGGGAACTCTATCTACACATAGCTTTAGGATATAAAAATTTGCCTAACTACAGACAAGTTTATCTGCAAGACACTGAGGGATTTATACTAGGGACTGTTGAAATAAAAAACATCTAACTTTAGAGAACCTGTTTTAAGCAGCAATGGCAGCTATACTGTCCCAGGTAAGGATCAAAACAGTGACAGCCACAAGTGCAAACTGAGTACAGAGTCTCGCTCTAAAGTAACCTAGGAAGCAGGACAGAGGGGGAGTACAGACAGGGTATGGAAAGCAACTCTAGAAATATCTGCAGTGTGACTGACAGATTAAAAAATTAGTCTGCACAGACTTCCAATACTTTTCTGGGCACAATTCCAAGTGCTAGTCTTGACCTATGAGACCTAAATTGTGTAGGTCCCACATTCCAAAGGGACTGCCTTTTCCCTTAGGTTCCATCAAAATACCTAAAGTCAGTCAAGAGTAACCACCAGCAAATATCATCTGTGCCAAATTCCTTTTGCAAAAACACAGGAGATCATTCCTGGTAGTTGCTTTGTCGCTCTGGAACGCCCCGCCCCTTGTGCTCCATCATAGTCTGAACCTGGAAATCTTCTGGAAACACTGTAAAGCCTTGTTATTTAGCTAGAACTTCAGTGGGCAAGGTTAGTTTTAGGGGCACTGTCTGGGAAGTTTGTTTTATTATAAATTATTTTAATATCTCTATCCTTATATTTATCTGGTTTTTACTGTAACCTGGCTTGAGTCTCTTCTATGGAGGAAGACCTAAATGTTTAATAATAACAAGAATAATGCAAATTGGCATGGATTCAGTGGGCCAGTACTTCACTCCTTACAGGTGACTTTTAGAACATTTTGTATACATTTTCATTCCAGAAAAGGATAACTACTCCTAAAATCTTGAGGAAACATCTTTCTTCTCACCCCTGCAAGCCCAAAGATAAGAATGGAAACATGTTCTTTACATGATGTTGCACGATATGAAACAAGTACAATCAAAACATGATTATATACTTAATATTTTATGAGCATGGAGGTAAGTAATCTATGGCAAGGAAGCTATCAGTGCCATTGAGAGAGGAAGTGAATCCTATTGAAAACACAGATGCCATCACAATCCTACCTTGATTATGGTGGTGAAATATGTACGTGGGTTGCATATTACTGTGATCCACAAAATTCAAGTTTGTCATGACTACCCAGTCATATAGTCTATCTAATGAAGATGAATATGACAAATTACTCAACAGAAGTTAACCAATACAGTTTATCCTGACAGAGAATGAAGATTTTTTTCCTGCCTGACACCCAAGAGATGACATCACAACAAGTTCCAGTGGGGCTCAATTCTAGTAATATGGCACTTAGTGCCAAGAAGACAGACACATTGTCAGTGGTGTAGGCAGTGGTCTGACCAAGGTGATGCTGTTGCTTACTCTCAAAGACACAAGTATGTGTGCAATGGTACCATGTTTCTAATACTGAACAATAGCATGGTGATATTAATAGTAACGTGATAATGGATGGTACTACAAAATAAATAATGTTTTATTATTAGACAATGCTAAATCAAAAATACTTTATATGTATTCAATGCATTAGTTAGCCTGCAGCAAGCTACCTAACAATAATTGGTTATGATATTTTCATTCATATCAGGCGTTTATAGCATACAATTCAGGTATCTAAGGATATATAAACTTCAGTGTCAAGTGCTGTAGAGAATATTTTCATGTCGAAGTGAAGGGATTGCCATGTGTAGCTGCCATTAAAGCTAACATAATCATTTTTTAAAATTAATTTGTTCTCTAATTAAGCATATACATACTAGTATTCATTTGCTGTAGGGACAGTACTGTAAAGGTCTTTCAGGTAAATGCAGAAATTAATTCTACTTTTCAATTTGTTTTTCCAGTTCCCTCTCAAATAAATCTTTCTTTCTTGACTGATATACAATTCATAATTTACCTTCCTCAAGTTTCTTTCTTATTGGATTTCTAAATATGGTACACTTTTCCAGGCTTAAATCTATGAAGTCTGTCCAAGTGGAGAATAGGTGGTGACAGGTGTGCACAAAACTATGATCCATTTCCTATTCTGGCATGAGTGTGGCTTCAGGCAATGGATCAGTCTGTAAAATTAATATGGGGGCAGGGAGTGAGAAGGAACAGCTTTTGTGCAGGAGAAAGCTGTAACTGCATTTCATCAGAAATTTGTTTGCAGAATTGCCCATTTTCCTTTCATAACAGCAGTTTTGGAGCTGTGGGTATCTTTTGGAGACTTTTTACTTATCCCTTCATGTTTCACGCTTCTGCTTGGGTTTGCTGTCATAGGAAGAGCTAATTAATTCCCTACTGCCTCTTTCTGAAGGCTGTGCAATATACTACATAGTACATATCTTCATAGACTACCTGCAAGGCTGTCACAGGGAAGCAAAGCTCCTTTCAGACAGTTCAGATGGTTCCAGTAAGGTGTTGTGGTGCCCCAACTACTGGGTATCACATATTAAAGACTGAAAGGATTTAAATTATCCACTGATGCTTTTCTACAAGGCAAAATACTGAGCAATAAGAAAGATTCACACTTAATGCATTTTCCAAATCAATACAACAACTTTAGGTCTAATTTATGAAAATCTAATACAGTGGCAAAACACTTCATTAAAAATGTAGCTATAGCCATGGATTAAAAGCCAGACTTTGGGAATTTAAGACTGGCTTCAGGAGCTAATTGAACACCAAGGAGAATACTCTGCTAGAGTTCTGGAAATACACAGCAGCCACTGCCCCCCAGAATAACGAATGAGGGTTGGCAGGAATATTGGAGGCTCTTGCCAGGTTTATAAATTCTGATCTCTCACAGAGGCTGCAGAGCACATAGCCCCCAATGGCAAGCTGCATACTCTTGGGTGTGATACAATTTTCTATAAAAGAGAAAAGTGGTTCTGGTTGTTTGAATCATTTCTATGCTACAGGGTCAAATTCTCTTCTGGGATACCCATTCTGAATATGATTTCAGTGGGAACTCACAGGCATACATGCAGATTCCAGAGTTGAATTAGGCTTCGTGCTATATATGAATGCCACACCATTACAAAATCCAGTTATAATTCAGTTCTCACTGCTGGTGGTGTGTAAGCGGGGAGTAGTTTCTGTGAACTCAGTGCAGTTACAACAGTATACATCCAGACTAACCCAGAACAGAAGTATGTGCTCTACAATGTAGGCAAAAGTAAATGACAGGTATCTATCCTTTTTTTAAAAATTGACACATATAAAAGTTATACGGCTGAGATAAGCATGTTAAACACTTGCATGAAAGACCTTTTTATCAAAATCTATTCAGCAGAGAAAGAGAAAGAGAAGCTGGGGGAAACAAATTTAATGTGTAATGTTTCTTCAGGGCCAGGGAAAATGCAAAAGAATAAAACGTTAGAGATTCTTTGTAGTTAATATGAAAAGCAGCATCTGTCAGAAAAAAAATGTTCCCTAGTAGGACAGCAGTGGAAGTGCCTTTTGACAATTCTAATCAAGGAGTGTTCTAGTTAGTATTCAAGATGGCCATGATGATAAATGATATGAATAATTTGGGTTCTTTGTCAGGACTTGGATAATATCTGCCTCCAATACATCTGTATCAGTGCACACTTAATTACTGACTAAAGGACAGATAGAGAAGCACAAAACTTTCTTTCACATCCTTTATGCTTAGAAAATGACAGATTCATGTAAATGAAGGCATATATTACAAAAGAAAATGCTATGTTCCCTTTCTCTTTTACTCATTATACACTAGCAGGGGTACATGGCCCAAACCTACTTAGGAATGATGCAAAGAACAGACTGTGTATGAAGAGTTTGATAGTGTTGGAATGCTGTCGTAGCCACAATGGTCCAAGATTTATGCAAGAGGCAAGGATTTTTGTAGGTAAAATCTTTCATTGAACTAACTGCATGGTTTGGATAAAGTTGGACAAACTTTTGAACTCAAGGTATTTGCATACATTTAAAAAATGTAAGCCAGGGTGTTTCAAAATAGTTGATTTAAATAATACAGATGACCGATACTGTGCAAGCAAAATATGCCATGAGAAATCCTGAATAGGAATTCCAGGATTTGGTGCTTTATGCAAGGAAAACTTACTGGTTGCAACTCCAGCCCCTGGCACACATTAAGCTTAAAACATGATTAATCAGTTAATCAAGTCTTAAGTTGTTACCTGATCACATGTTAAAGCAAGTAATGATATGATAAAACAAGGATTAAGCCTCAAAGTTATTATACAAAAGTGTGTAATAACTTTGTGGCTGGTTCTTATCATGTTATCAATTGAATGCATGGCCAGACTGGAGCTCCCACACACAGGGTGTGCTCTTGTGGCTGGGAGCCCTGTCTGCTGATGGGGGAGTTTTGAAAGAGGATAATGGAGATGTCTGAAGGAAGCGAAGCCCATGTCCAAAAAAGATAATATGAGAGTAGAAGAACTTGTTTGAAAAAGGGGTGATGATCATCAGTAGAGCGGGGTCAGCGTTCACCAACTTAACACCATATAGAAAATGACAAAAGGTCAGAAGAGGCCCAGACTGAAAAGCAAAGAAAAGTCATTTGTATTTGGTACAATGGAGAAGGGCCACAAAGAATTCAGTGGTGTTGGCAAATGAGGAGCCCAAAAAAATCTCTGCAACAACATTTTAGGTATGAGCAAGTGAGGTAAAATGGCATTTATCAAGGCCAGAGAAGATGAGGGTGATGTATGAGATGTTAAAGATTTGAAAGAAAGATTTAGATATGCAGAGAGAGGAAAGGGCTAAGGATTTTATGAAGAAAGAAGCAGAAAAATGTAAACATATTTTGTCTATGTGCGGATAACTGACAGAAGGAAAAAAGATCTAGTCATCAACAATTTGCAGCTTGCTTTGCTCCCTTTAGGATTAAGGCCCCTGTCTTCCAAAGATGACAAGCAACAAACAAAGTGTTCTTTGCATAAAAAGAAGCATAATTGTGCTTCCATTGCTTTCACATCTGCTCTACATTTACATACAAACTCAGTCACCTGGATGCCCTATAGCAGTGTTAGACATACTGGGAATCAGAGCGGGAGAGGGAATACATGCAGATTTTTACTGTATTGAGTCTGAATGCCTCACCTTCCCCTGTCCCTTACACTTACTTCACATACCCTGAGAAGGTAGTAAGAGTTCTTCAATGAAAGGAAACCTGGTTCATTCCAGATGATGTTTTCCTCAAGCTAGATTTGCTGTAGATGAGCAATATTTAAAAAAAAAAATTGGATTAATGTTGTATATTTTCATTGCTCCACTGCTTATGTAAAAAAAAACAAACAGTGATAGACACATTTATAATAGCACAGATGTTTAGGAGAAAAATTTGAAGGGAACTAAGAGATTTAAATGAGTAACCAAGCTATTTCTGCAACTAGTACATTATAATGCTGTGACTGCCATGCGTTTGTGTAATGGGTACTATTGTGTATTTCCTGGTATTGTACTTTTTATGGTGAACTCTTAGTCTGGAAAATAGCTATTGAAAACATAATCAACCGATCTCCACATACCCATGGAGATGCGCAATAACTGACTCTGTCAGGGACCATTTGTTCTATACATTTAGTTGCATATAAAGAAATAGGATTAAAAATCAAGACACATTAAAAAAAACAGGTCTAATGAGTTTATACAGTTGCTATAATCTTTTGAAAAATATTAAACCTGATAATTTCTTAATCAGCCTACCCTTCTGGACTGACTAGCTGTAGCTAAGGTGGTTCTGGATTTTGATGCCTTCTAGTTCAACTCACTTGGCAATGTTTGACCAGTGTTAGTTCAGTTCACTTACTACTATTCTTTAGCATCTGAGAGCCCCAGTATCTTGCTCTACTAGGTCCTGTAAAAACAGAGCAAAGGAATTAATTTATAATCTAATTAACTGCTAATTCATTGATCTAATTACATTTTTCTTAACCTCATTCAGTTTCATTTTGGAGCATAAAGCTTTTTGAACCCAGTATGCATTAGTTTTCACTGAGATCTTTTATTCTTAAAGTATTAAGATGTTCTGTTCTGCATAGACTATGATCTGATTATTACTTTTTGTCCATGCATTCTGTCAGTGAAGTATTTTGTATCCAATATTAAATTATGAAGGGCAATTGGATGATTTGTAGTAGAACAGTGACATGAACTGAAGCATGCCCCAAAACAATAAAGTGCATGAGCTAATTATGGATTATGATTTCACAATATTGATGCACTAATTAGATCTGCCTTTGTCATTTTAGAAAGAGCCCTAAGCTAAAATTTCTCTTTTCACGCCAGGGTATTGAAAGACTGGTTCCTGCTTTAGGTTTGGGTTTTTGTTCCCTTAGAATTGACAAAGTCATTTCATGTTAGTCTTCTGGATTTGTCTTCTTCAGCAACTGGACCTGATTCAGAATGCTAATCAATGGGCACGGTCCTTTTTCCCGTATAAAGGCTCCTATTGACTAAGTGTTGGATATGGCCCCAGTGAGGAAATGAGTTAGCACTTAGCAGGTGCTCATGTTTACCTAACACAGTAACTCCATTTGTCTTTTTAAAGCGCAACAGCTTTAGCAGGCAGTTGTCCTAGAAACCATGTTACTACACCACTGATTCAGCACTTTCAGTGCCGGAGAGACATTCCAGAAGTGACTTTAATGAGATCTGAGAGAAACACGGCAATCCTGAGGGAGCAGAGGACTGTGGATGAGTAAACAGAGAAGACTTGACTAAATAATCCTGGTCCCATCTGGTTTTAAAAATCTATGAAACATCTGATTGGATGTTGTAGGTTTTTGCTGCTCTAGCAACAATACTATGGCTTGCACCTCTCCTTAATTCCTATGAAGAGCTTCTGCTAGTGTTTTGCTATGAACTTAAATATATTGATGTGCCTTAGCTATTTGTCAGTGTGAATGATTTCAAGCCCTGAGCTTGTCCTATAAGCATTACCACACAGCTCAAGAGAGATGCACTGCAGTTTCTACCTATATACAGCTCCTGCTTTTCCTATGCTGGGCTTCAGCCGAGTGCCACATCTGCTGATGGTTTTGTGATGTGAAGCCACAGTTGACAAAGATTCTGCTAAGAAGCTACGTTCATTTTCATTTGACACTAAAGCTGTTTCGCTGATCACTATCAAACCACAGTATTAGCTTGCTCCACCAAATCTTGCTGAGTTTAAAAAGCCTTTTATCTAAAGATGGAGATACGTTCTGTGTGACAGGTTATCAAGAGCAACAGAGCTACAATAAAAAAAAGCCCAGACAGATGGGTCTTGTTAATGAAGAGAGGTGGTTCTCTCACAAACTGTATTGAAAAAAGAACAGGTCTGCTTGTCACTTGGGCTGTGTACACGCATTCAAGTAATCTGGGAGAATTCTCCCAGGTTTGTTCTGCTGGTAGAAAAACTTACCAGACCCACATGTACATACATTTTGCATGCTGAGACTCTAAAGAGTGAAGAGCTTAGGGGTGGGGGGTGAGGGAATCTTAGCATGTTTTACAGGCTTCTTTAATTTGCTTGGTAACAGATGGCAAAAATGCACAAGGCAGCTCTGATTGACTGACCCAGACAGCCTATAGTCAACCCGCACTTCCTTGCAGCATAATGTGGGGACTGTGAGTGGGGCTGTTCTGTTCTCTGCTGGAGCAGCAGCGTTTAGCAAGGGACCCACCAAAGCCCTGGGAGGGAGGGAAGGAGGGGAGAATGCCAGAGGGCCATGTTCTCTTCTAAGACAAGCCACTGCACGTATAGATATTCACTCTCCCAGGAGAAATTCTCCTGGGAATGATTTAACTTTGGTGGTTCCCAGGTTATTTTTCACCTGGAGTGGCCATTTTTACCATGGGAGAAAAAGCCTGAACATTTGTACACTTGTGGTTTCTCCTGGGAGAGCAGCAGCTGTCAGGGCAAACTGAATGTCCATGCAATGCCTTAGACTTTGGAAAAAGCCTGTCTCTAGCTTCCTCCAAACCTGTTTCTCCTAAGTGCTTGGCCTACTGCTTCTTTATAATCTTTTGCCAACTGTCTGTTGCCTCTTTAGGTCATTAGCATTCCCACAGGGGATTTTTGCTAATTAATTAGGCTTCTCTGCTTAATTACCAACCCCTACTGGGTGACTGAATCAACCTGGGTGTTTGGTCATCCAAGTGCATCTGGATTGTAAAAGACAAAGGTTTAACTATCTATTTGTACATGCAATGAACCACCCACCCACTTTGTTCAAAATGCTGTGGGAAAAATTCTTTGCTTAAATGTCATAGTGCCCCATTAGTCATTAGATTGCATGGGCAAATAAGTGGCTAAAGAACACAGGTTATCTTTGCACTAAAGCATCCAAAAGAGAAGAACACACAAACATGTGCACACAACCATGGTAAACTATTAGCATTGGCTTCCTTTGCTAGTTTCAGAATAAAGGAAAAATCTCATGATTGGGGGTGGTGGGGAGGACGTGGGTGGTGGGGCTTGGGGCCAGATGCAGAGTGGGGGGAGGGTGGTGCGCAACCGGACAGAGAGCAGTGGCAGCACAAACCGATGGCTGGCAGCAGTGGCTGCCATGTGCAAGCTTCACCCACCCTGCTTCTGGGGCGAAGCAGCAGCAGGGGATGGTGGCATGTGGCATGCCATCCCTGTTTGTCATTATTGACAGGCCATTTGCCAGTATGCAAGTATCAGCTAAACACAACATTTTATTGATATATTTCCATTTTTAAAGCAATTTAGAAGCCTACCAGTGCCTCAATTATTGTAATAAAATACATTCTAAATACTTATATATTTTGGCATTTAATTTTGGTTTTTATAATGGAAAATCAGAGCTCTACTTGTCCCCTTTGCTCGCCAGGATGCTGCAGCTGTCCCCCCTGCTGCTTTGTGGCATTGATCAGCCCTGATATACTGGTGACCAGCTCCTCACTCCCAAGGCATAGCACCCACAGCCCTGCTGGTGCCCCAACCCAGAGTCTTCCAGCCCCCCAGCCCTGCCAATGCTACACACTTCTGATCCACAGCCCTCTGGCCCTGCTGGTGCCCTCAATCCCAACCCTCAGCCTTCTGTTCCCACCAGTGATGGGACCCTGCTGGTGCCCATCACTCCCAACCCACAGCCCCTCACCATCCCCAACCCTGCTGATGTCCCTCCCTCCTGACCCATAGCCTCTTGATCCCCCAGCCATGCCAGATGAGGCCCCCAGGTGCTACCTGCCCCCTGGCCCTAGCCTTAGCCCCTAGTGTGTGGAGAAGGGGAAAGTGTGTTGGGCAGGGGGTGTTTGGGGGCAGGCAACACCATTGGCAATGGATAGGGGAAGCATGGGGGACTATATGCCCCCCCAGATTTCTGTGCCAACAGTGGGGTACAGAGCATGGGGCTGAAGCTTGGTTGGACCCACATTAAACAGGAGCTACCTCTGCAGCCCAGCAGGAGGGACCCAGCATGGGAGGGCAGAGTAGGGTAGTGAGACTTGGTGATGCCACCACTGCTGCCACCACAAGCCCTGCATCAGCCGTGCTGCCGTGGTCACTAAGGTGAGGTGCCCCATGCCTGCCTGGCAGCAGCAGGGGCAGCAGAGGTGCAGAGTTGTGCCCCTGCCTCCACTGTGGCGGCAGCATAGGCAATGCATAAATGCTGACATTGGAGGGAAGAAGGCAGCTGCATGGGTCTTAGACCCATGCTCTGGGGCAGGGGAAAGGTAGGGTGGGTGCAGTGGGGCTGAGGTGACTGCAGTGGGGCTGACTGAAAGGCCCTTCCTCAAGAATCTGCCAGCATCCACTGATCCCCAGGACACTTGGAAGCCTCCCCTGGCAGACAAAGGGCTTACATCTGGTACCCTAAACCTCACTTGGCTCTGTATGGATTCACAGGATGGTGCTCTGCAGTGACATGGTGGGGATGCCCTCCAGCATGAGATGCAGGCAGTACACTGTGGTGCAGAAGGACAGGCAGTCATTGGGGCACCACACATTGCCCCATGCCACTGGCTGTGGCTGGGCACAGTGTGGAGGATCATTGCCATGCTCCACAGCAGCAACACAAAGCTGAGCGTGTCTCCGGCCCAGGCAATTCTATGGGCAGTGGGAGAGAGTGAGGGTCTCTAGGTGGTCTCTGTCCCACCTGAGGCAGCTGCAGCAGTTCTGACTTATGTGGGCAGTGGCAGAACTAGTTCAGTCATGGCACAGGCTGGAGACAGGAGAAGGGGATACCTGTGGCACCGCCTCACCCTGTGCTAGAGCTCCTGTGCTATGCCAGGTGGCCTGGCCACAGCCCCACCACCCCTGGGCTGTGTCTCCCAGCTGCTGTGCCCGTTCCCCTGAGAACATGGGCACTGGCTCTCAGCACTGCCAGTCTAGCTACACAGCTCCCCACCACCCCTGAAGGGCCCCCCAACCCTCTTCCCCAAGTGGAGGGGCAGGTGCCTCTGAGCAAGCCCTGCTGGCAACAACATGGAGCTGGGCTCACTGGTGGCATCAAGCACTGCCTCAGATCCCCCTACCCCACTGAAGCCCTGGCACTCCGATAGCTTCCCCCAGCACTGGCCATCTACATTATTGTGGGCACACACATGCGCGCGCACACACACACACACCCCACCCCCACATGCACAGACTCCCCCCCCACCAAACACACACACTGGGGAAGACCCATTATTACTTCCAACCCAAGCCCTGATCCTCCAGTCTCCCCCCGCCCCCCGTCTCACAGACACACCTGTAACCAGCTGCTGGGGCTGATCCCACCACCCTGCCTGGCTGTATTGCTTAGTACATGTGTGTGTGTGCGCACATGCACATGGTGCCCCCTCACTCCACTTGCCCTTCCACCACTCCCCCCAGCTCCAAGCAAGCAGCTCTTTGCAGGCTGGAACTCTGCCAGCTTGCAAGGCGAAAGCCAAGGTTTCCCACTTCAATGGGGATAATCTGGGTTTTTCTGTGGGAAATGGAAAACTGGGATCCCTGCTGATAACAGTAGTTTGGGGCAAACTATGATATTTGGACACAGTTTGGATGCCTCCTAGGCAGTGTGCAACAATGATTGGAGAAAAAATACATGACAGTGCTTCATTGTCAACCATGTCTTCTCACCTTGGAGCTTAGAGTACCCCAGGAGCACACCAGAGTAGTCCCTATATTCCCAAAGTAGAGGGTCCATTGTATGGGGCCCTTACAAGATCCCTTGCACACTTCTTGCTTCCCTGGCATAATGGTCAATCACAATCCAGACTGGGGGTGGGTGACCAAAAAAACCAGACCACCAAACAATGTACTTCCGTAGTATAAATAGTAAGTGAAATGTTAGTGAAATAGATAAATGATTTCATTTCATGGTGAAATTTTACTTGGATTGTATGTTAAAATCTATGTCTATCACTGGAAATGAAAGCTGGACCAGACTTTGGGAATTCCCTGATAGATTTAAATAGATATGGAGGTGAATTAATAAGTGAGTTTAGGGAATAAAGCACATCTTCCTGTCATGCTATCAGCTCAACTTCTTTATACTGATGCATTATGGACCATGACTATATTTTAGCATTCTTAAGATGTGCCCGGTTCTTTCAGCAGTAATTTATCTTGCAAGCTTGGCTGTGGAGGTGGGTTTAAATACACCTTTTATGGAAGCATGCTTACATGAATAAATTTTCCTTAAAGCAGACAGAAGCATTTCACATCTTTTCTTCTCTGCCATGGATCATGTTAGTGACCATACTGACTAGAAAGATAGATGGGATGCTGAGGAGTTTATATTTAGCTTGTAATGGTTGCAGATTGCTATAAATGATTTGCAGAATGATACATGAATAAAATTTGCCACATTTCACCGGTAATGACTTTCTAGTTTACATCTGTAATAATAAGCAAAGCATTTATTTAGAAATGGTTAAGAAATACTAACCGATTTAAAATGAGCTAACGATCCCAGCAGAATGAAGAGTTCAAAAGAAATTCTAAACAGTGTGCTATATTAACAAAGTCGGTATATGCACACCCAAGTCATTTTTGATCAGTCATTTCAAGAAGGACTTTTCCAGGGGACAATCCAACTCCCACTGAAGTCAATGTTAAAAATCCCACACTACTTTTGATCTGGGAAGTACCTGTCTGTCTCAGTACATTGCTACCTAACACTATAACTGAGTATAGACATACCCTACGTCATTTAGGACCAAATCCATTTCATCAGCCAGAGAAGTGCTTGAAGCAGTGGTTTCTGATCCTGCACAAGCATAAAGGAGGATGGCTCATGGTGGACTAGGGGATGAAACTGTTAACAACTCTATTGTTGGAAGTGCACCATGTTGCTGCTTCCCAAAAGAAAAGCAAATACCACCATCCCAAAAAGCACTGGAAATGGTAGCATGTGCACAGGGAGACTGGCAAGGGCCTCAAAATGATAGACTACACACTTCCTGGGATTACATGCAGGCTTGCTCTCTCTGTCTCCTGGTATTCTGAGAAATGCTGGGAGAGTCTCCTATCCTGGTACTGTGACATCAAGTATTTTTTCTCATAGTGCAGACCAGTGTAGCTTGTGGCATTTGGTAGGGATCCCAAGTAGAAACATCTATGCACATGTGCAATTCAGAAATATGACCCACACAGCCAACTCTAATATACATGTGCAAGAGTTATTCCTCATATTTGACAGCTGTACAATGGCAGAAGAGCTGCTTTCTTCTAGAAGAGCCTGGTGCCCCACATAAATTGCCTGGCAATGGCCACTGCATAGAAAGTAAAAAAATCCCAAACAGACTTTCTATCTTCATGCAAAGCCCATGTGAATCATCTTCACTGGGGCTAGGAGTCTATGCCCTTATACTCTTGTGTTTGGATGGTGGCTGTGAGCTACTTGCTACAAGCAGGTACTCCCAAGAAACTTGAGGACTATGTAGGGGGGATCTAGTGCACTAACATTACTCTTTCAGATCGAAACCAAAATCCTAATTTTTAACACCAACACTATTCCTTACCCTGTTGTATAAAGTTTCTTCTTTCCCCTATGGCACTAATTCTTTTATTAGTTAGCATCCTGCTAGACTGTTTTCCTCTTTTAAATCAGAGAGTCTCCCCATTGTGCTATACAATGCAGGATGGAGGCCTTAAATTGTAACAAGTATGGGACAAGTGTCCATCAGGCTATATAGACCATTAGGGTTTGATTGAGTAGAACTCAAAACTAATCTGAAAATGCCTGAAGAATCAGAAAGAATATAAATTACATTTGTGAAATCTAGAATACTAACAGTACCAATGCTGGATTTTAAAGCAAAGGGAAAATAAAATGAAGTGAAAGAAGTTAATCAAGCAGTTGCCTTGCCTAAACTTTCCATTAAGTACCTAGAGAACATTAATAAATGGTAAATGTTAGTGACAGGTGACAGTATAATGGAGATAAAATGGTAAGCATAGAGGAGATGTGCAGGCAGCATGAGAAATATTTTCTCATACGAATATATATGAAAAACAAATATATATATATGAATAAGAAACATAAGACATATTTTCTTATTTTGCAAGGAATACAGAAAAAGTAGTTAATGACTCAGGGCCAAATTATGCCCTCAGATGTTAGCACATATATTTAATTCAATGAGATTTCAATAGGATTTGAAGTCTGTCTGTGGGCAGAATTCAACCTTTAAGTAGCAAGCAAGTTTGCAAGAAGATGAGTATGGAAAAGGTTAATTTTATTCATACTGCAGCTTGCACGATCAAGAGAATAACTTATGCATGGAAAAACTTTTTAAAATTCTTCAAAGGGACATTTTACCTTGGGCAGTTTTTACTTTGCAGGATGGTGGTCATGGGAAGAAAATTGAGAAGAGCATGCAAGTCAGCTGACAAGTTTTTGGAAAGATTAATACAATCATGAAAAGAGCCCACGAGTGTGTTTGACAGAAAAAAGGCTTTCAAGACACTGTCTAGTTGTAGGGTCTAAAGCAGAGCTTTGAGAGGACAGGAAATGTGACACCAACCATGCGGTAAGAAGTTGTATGTTAGGATCTCCTTGGTGAAAAGGCAGGACATGAGAAAAGCCTGCTACTGCAAAGCTAGACAGGAAAAAGATAGCATTTTAGAAAGTCCAGTAATGAACTAAAATGAGCTTGAGATAGGAAATCAAAGTGATGATGACTGAACAGCTTTGTAATGATGAACTAAATACATTTTGACAATTGGTTTAAGCTTTACTGCATGAGACTTGGCCAGGAGCAACACGATAAATAAATTATTTGGGGGAAATAATTGTGTTACGGACTGACTGTCGTGTTGGGATTATTATGGTAACTGAAGATGCTAGTGTCATAAAGCCTAATCCTTCAAACCTTTAAGCACACGCTCAGTCTCTTTAATTTCAATGTGTACGCTAATAAAAATTCAATTTCAAGAATGCTTGTGTGACACTGGGTTTTGATGGTTAGCCTTATACAGTACTATAACAAGTTCACTTTTGCCATGAAATTTTCAGTCCAGAAGAAAACTTGTAGAAACTAATCATTTTTGTAAATCATTTTTACATGGTTGTAGAATTGATAGGTAAATCAACTTTTGAAACATTTTGATTATTATAAAACTACTCTTACTAAATGTGAAAGGAAGAGAGGAAGAAAAGGAATTTTAAATTGAAATCCATTAGATGCAGACAAATATGTTATATGCTGATAAGCAAAACTAACATTTGCAACTGATTTTCCAAAAAAGACCTTATAAGATACAAGCCAAAGAACTCCCTTCCTTCCCTCGATAGAATATATATATAATGTAGTTTGCATACAAGGATTTTTCTCATTTTAGGTTGAGTTACACTTTACTTTCCCTCTGATAGGGAAAACTTATTTTATAACATGTCTCTCTGTCCAGTAAAGTAGCAGGGAAGATGATTTTTTTGATGAAATTTACAATTTAGGTGAGCCTGTCTGAATATAAATGCTCTAGAAGAGAGAGATAACAGTCTGTGATCTCTCAGCCTACACTGGTGTGTGGTTGACAGTCGAAACAAAGGTGTAATTGTCATACTGTAACTTGTACTGAATAAGAAGTTTTCTTGATTACACTTTATTTAAATTCAAATTTAAATCCAAATTTAAAACCATACCATAACACCCTGGGCATACACTGAATACAAATAGTACTTTTTGTAGTGCCTATTTTTAGTTTTGTTTTGTTTCGTTTTTTTAAAAACCCTAATCTTTAGAATTTTTCAGATAAAAAAGACAAACTGTGAATTAGAGTTGCAGAATTACTTTTTCTAATGGACTGTTATGAGAGCTAGTGATGGGACACAATGATGAATGACTTCAGTTCAGCAGAACACATTGTATGTACTTATCTTTAAGCTACTCATATGCTTAAAATTAAGAATGTACCTGTCTGCTCCATTTTGTTGGATGGGCAATATATGAAAAGTTTCAAAAAAATGCTTCCAATCTTTAAAATATACACATTTTACACTGTGTATGTATACACATGGACACATACACATGCACATAATTATGTAATGCAGACTGAATATTTCTAGAATGGGGCTTGGCAAGGTTACTGTTAATGAGAGACGACAAGCAGAAGTTAATCTGGGTATCTCACCACAATGGTGTCCAAATGATCTCTATTAGCAGTGTTCAATAAGGTTCACAATGGTATATAGGGGTTACTTCCTTTTCTGTTTCGCACATCCTCTCTCTTCTTATAGCATGTACTTTTAGCATAACAAGTTTGAATACAAGTCCATTCCCCATAAAACCCCACTGGAATGAGCCATTCTGATATCCTAATGATTGTTTGAATAAGTGATTGACTACTGTACTTTATGCTACTGGTGAAATTTTTGAAAACTGAGGGCAAGAGGCCAATTGGAGTTATAGTCACACTTAGAACAAGTGCTGAATACCGTAAACATTTTTATCCTCATAAACATGCAGCAATTTAGTTTATAAGGCAAACTTATCTAGTGGAGTGATCTTAATCGTGTTTTCCTGCAGCATAACAATTAGCCCTTTTCTGTACTTTCTGAACAGGCAGGATATAAGAATGACCCATTCTGGATTTAAATTAACTGAAGCTGAATTCCTTGGATGATAATCTGTGTTATTAATGATGTCTCTTCTCAAATGAACTCTGTAGGATTGCTACTGCATTCTACTGATTTACTTTAAAATTATAATTATATTAATAGAAACAGTATATAAAGCTGCTATGCAAAATATCCTGGTTGAAATACACATTTGGATACTCATTAAAGGGCCTGTACATATATTCTGAAAATTTCACAATTAAGTAAAAAGTTAGAGAAAGTGTCCTGTCATATATAGATATGTCATATACATATGTTTATATATTTGATATAGATATTTACTATACCACATTTAATTGAATATAAGATGACCCCCCCAATTAGATTCTATATATGGAAAAATTATAAATTGTTATAATTTTCCAGGTGTAGAATCTAACTATTGGAAGGTTGTCTTGAATTTGTCCCCCTCCAACTGCTACAGCAGGGAAAATAGTGATGCAGGAGTAGGGACTCAGGTGGGCCTCCTCAGCTTCTTCCCCCCTGCAGCCTTCATGCCCATCCCCCTTACTGTCAGACCCTGCTCAGGCTCTTCTCATTCCCAAGCACAATTAACTGTATGTGACAGTAAGCAGCAGGGGGGGAGGGAGGGACAGAAGGCAGTACAGAAGCTACATGCAGAGGGGGACAGGAGTCTGCTTTGGGTCTGACCCTGATGCAGACTCAGGACCAGAGTCAGAACCACAGCAGCTGTCTGTACCCTTTCTCTGCCCCCGCCCCACCTTCCCCTTGTTCATTTGAAATAAAAGGGACAAAAAACCACCACAAAACCCACTGATGTCACAATAAACATTCTGGTAAGTTCATCAAGAATTGATGCACTTTAATTTGCTGCAAACCACTGCAAGTTTCAGCACAGGTTTTTTTGTTGTTGCTTTTTTTGGGGGGAGAGGGGGTTGTAAAATATATATGTTATATATACACACCTTGTAGTACACTTTTCTTCCAATACCTTAACTTACCCAACACAACCTATAAACCCGGTACAATACACACTTGCGGACCTGCACTCCCATGCAACCACCTGCCAGCCTCCCTACCCCGAACACACAGTCTGTTGGTCCACACTCTGGTTACTGGGTTTCAAGTCTTAGTTCATCCACTGTCGCTGTCACTCCCACTGGTGCTGTCACTGCTGCCATCCTCGTCATTGTCTCCAAATTCAGTTGTCTCGTTGTCCTTTTCACTGTCACTGTTTGTTTCCCAAATGGGGAGTGCTTGGGAGATCCAGTGCCAAGTGTCTTTTTGCCAGGTGGATTTGGCCATGTCTCACCATCCTCTGCTACCAATTTCTGGTAGTAGTACTGGAGTTTGCTCAGAGCCATCTTAACACAATCTATCATCTCTAGATTTGTGTGTGTGTGCATCAGGAGGTTTATGGACTTCCACAAGGTGCTCCTGACACAGGACACAAACTGACTGAACTGGGTTGATGGGCTCCCCTGGTGTTTGGTCAGGTGCCCATCAACCCCTCTGGTTGCCCACTGGTCACAGGGCACCACAATGAGTGACTGCCATCAATTACAATCATCTGGGTCCGACCACGAAGCCAGTTTCCCAGCCAGCGGATCGTGGTGGACCCAAGGCCACAACTGGACAGTTTGGCCAAGAGGTGATCGTGGGATACCAGATCAAAAGCTTTTTTGAAGTCAAGATATATGACATCAATCTCTTCTCCCTTGTCCAGGTAATAGGTCACCTGGTCATAGAAGGAAATGAGATTGGTCAAACAAGACTTACCCGCAACAAACCCATGCTGGCTATCCCTTAGGATGTTAGCCTGGGCCAGTCCCTCAAGGATGGCCTCCTTAATAAACTTTTCTAAGATCTTCCCCAGGATAGAAGTCAGGCTACTGGGCCTGTAGTTAGCCGGATCCACTCTCCTCCCTTTCTTGAAGATCGGCACCACATTGGCCTTCTTCCAGTCTTCGGGCACTACACCAGAGCGCCAGGAGTTTTCAAAGATCTGTGCCAGGGGCTGGGCTATGACACTCGCCAGCTCCTTGAGTACCCTGGGGTGCAGATTGTCAGGTCTGGCTGACTTGAAAGTATCCAGCTTCTCAAGGTGTTCCTTCACGAGGTCAGCATTTATGGAGGGTAGGGGATCCCCATCACCCGGATCTCCCTGTCCCATAGCAGGCATGGGCGTCCCATGGGACTGATGAAAGACTGACGCAAAGTACCTATTTAATAGGTTGGCTTTTTCCTGGGCGTCAGTTGTCAGTTGCCCCATCTGGTTTAGCAGGGGTCCAACATTGCCCTTGCTTTTCCTCTGGCTCCCCACATATCTGAAAAAGGACTTTTTGTTGTCCTGGATGCTTGAAGCTAGTTGGAGTTCGGTTGCAGCTTTGGCTTTCCTGGTTTGCTCCCTGCAGGACCGGACCAGCGCAGAATAATCCTCCTTGGAGGTGAATCCCGTCCTCCATCCTTTGTAGGCTTTCCTTTTTAGCCGCAGGAGGTCTGCTAGGTCCCTGGAGAGCCAGGAGGGCTGCTGTGCCTTCTTGCTGCCTTTCTTCCGTGTTGGAATAGATTTAGCTTGTGCACTGAGGATTGCTTCCTTGAGAAGCAACCACTCTTCTTGAACTCCCATCTCCCTGGGATCATGGTCCCTGAGGGCCTGACCGACAAGCCTCTTGAGCTTGTCAAAGTCGACTTTTCTGAAGTCAAGGACTTCTGTGTTTCTGACTGACTTGCCAGCTTTACGGCAGATGGTGAAGGTGATCAGCTCGTGGTCACTGTCACCCAGCTTCCCATCGATCACTAGGTCACCAATTAGGTCGTCCCCCATAGCCAGTACCAGGTCGAGCAGCGCTTTGCCTCTTGTTGGCCCATAGACTTCTTGAGTCAGGTAGAGGTCATCCACGCACGAGAGAAAGCTTTGGGACCACTTGGATTTTGCTGAGTGATCTTCCCGCGGGATGTCCGGGTAATTGAAGTCACCCATGACAACCAAGGTCCTGGAGCAAGCAGCCTCAGTCAGTTCTCGGGTGAACTCCTGGTCAAGCTCAGGACTTTGAGTGGGAGGTCTGTAGTAGACTCCCACCGTTGTGTCCCCTGTGCCGTATTCCCCACGAATTTTTACCCAGAGGGTCTCTAGCTGTCCATGCTGGTCGCCAACATCAGCTTGCAGGGACATGTAGCTTTCCTTCACATAGAGAGCTATACCCCCACCCCTTTTGTCAACACGATCCCTCCTGTACAGGGTATAGCCCTCTATACCTGTGGTCCAGTCTTGGGTGGAGTCCCACCACGTCTCCGTTATCCCAGTGACGTCATAATTCTTTGCACTGAGGAGGAGGATGAGCTCGTCCTGCTTGTTACCCAGGCTCCTGGCATTAGTGACATGGTGACTGTGCTTCTCACCACTGTCTTCTTGTGGTTGAGCATGGTTGTGGGGCCTGCTTTCTGTAGCCTGTACATGCCATGAAGCTCAGTCAGGGTCTTGTAGATCCACAGTGGGTCCAAGAGCCATGGTCATCCATTGGTTAGTGCGAACACCCACCATTGTCTCAGAAGGTGTCCTGCAAAATATCGCATGAGGCACACTGTTTTGGACACTGTGCTTGTCACCAATTTACAGATGTGCCTCATGCACTTTGCCCACAGGAAAATGAGAATGCCTGACATGCCCCTGCCCCTGCCCATGCCCCTGCCCCCGGCCCATTTAATTTTCTACGGGGTCTTTCTAGGTACCTTTGCCCATCTGGATCCCCAAAAGAATATGCACATCATTCTCTGGATTCTATTATATGCTTGGATTGGGGGAAGACCAGTGTGATGTACAGAAGCACCAGGAGCAACACTGCCTTCACAAGCACTACGTGCCCCCTCATTGAGAGGCAGTGCTTGTGCTACAGACCCAACTTGTGTTTTATCTTGGCCTCTGTTTTCTCCCATGCTTTCCTGCTGCTCAGCTCAAGGTCAAAAACCACCCAGAGGATCTTGACCCCCTCACAGTGGACAGAGACCCCCAAGGATTCCAGGTGCCTGAGCTCACCAGACAGGTGCTCTTACTCATGTTGAGTTTGGCTCCTTCTGCTCCTTCATAGACCCATGTGTGCCACAGGGCTCTTTCCTCTGACCACTTGCTTTGGCACAAGATCTTCAGATCGTCCATGTAGATCAGGACCTTGGTCGCTTCTTTACTGCCACCTGGGATCTAGTATCCATGAATCCCAGAGTCTTGCTTAATACACTAGGCTAAGAGTTCGATTGCACAGATGAAAAGGATCATGAACAATGGCCAGCCCTGCCAGACACCTGGCTCTATTGCCCCTGTTGACCTACATTTTGCTGCTCACGTTTGTGTACAGGGTCCTAATCCAAATGATGAAGGTTGGGGGACTCCCATCTGCTTCAGCATCTCAAAAACCAACTGGTAAGATACTCTGTCATAAGCTTTCTTCAAGCCCAGGTTCAGGGTAGCAACATTCTGCCCCCTTTCCTGTTCCAGCTGAAGTGTGTCCCGCAGTTGCAGCAAAGACTTGTGAATCTGGTACCCCAGCACCCTGCACAACTGATCCTCATGCATGATGGTACGTACGATGGGTTTAAAATGGTCTGTCAAGACTTTGGCCAACAACTTATAGTCGAAGTTCAGGAGTGTGATAGGCCTCCAGTTCTTCAACTCTTCCCTTGTGCCCTTTTTAAACAGAAGGGTCACAAGACCCTGGTCTATCCCTGCACCCAGGCAGCCTTGCTAAAGGTGCTCATGGAACAGCTCCAGCAGGTCTGGGTCTACTAGATCCCAAAAAGTCATGTAAAACTCCTTAGGCAGGCCACCTGCTCCAGGAGACTTATCATTCTTGCACATTTGGAGGGTACTCTTGATTTCCTCTAGTGTCCACTCCTCCTCTAGTTGTCATTGTTTGGGTTCTCTGAGGGTCCAGGTAAGGCCCTGCAGGCACTGTTTCATGGCCTCTGGGTTTACCAGTTTCTTGGTGTACAGCTCTTAGTAGAAAGCAGCTGTCATTTCTATTATGCTCTCCTTTGATTGGTGCGCCACACTTCTTCCATCCTTCAGACACATCACTGGCTCCTCCTTGCTCTTTTTTAACCTGCTCATAGGGATGCATCAATAGAGATTTTTGGAGCCAATACCAAAATCCAATTTTTAAAAGAGGCATATTGGGTGATACCAATCCAATTTCTGATATAGCATGGAGAGCTGCCTCCAGCTGGTAAGCCTGTGGAGATGGAAGGGGAAGGAGAACGGGAACGGAAGGGGTGTGGGGGGTACATATTAACACCCTCCCCGGGGTGAAGAAGGGAGAGGGCTGGGGCAAGTGCTGCCCAGCTGGGGCGGGGCAGGTTGGGGTGGGGTGGGGCATGGGACGGAGGCATGGCTTGTGGGGCGGGGCTTTTCCCACCACTGCGTGCACCCCAGGAAGGCATAGGGGGCATGTGATCTGCATGGGGTGAGTAGATGGGCTGCAGCTGTGGGCTGGAGCTGAGCTCTTTTCACTGGGTGCTGGGCTTAGATTGGGGGCTATGGAGGGGGCTACAGCCACCCCAAATTTTGCTGTAGCTCTCTCCCACCACCACTGCCACTGCTTGAGTGGTGCAGCTCTGGATCTTCCTGGTTCAACCCCCACCTCTCCCCATGTGCCAGGAAGAGCCAGGGGTGCACCAGGCGCATGGTGGCAGCAGCACTGGGAGGGAGCTATGGCAAAATCTGGGGTGGCTGCAGCCCTCTCAATAGCCCTCACTCTGAGTCCAGCCCTCAGTGAGAAGAGACTGGCTCCAGCCCAAGGCTGCAGCCCACCCACTTGCCCCACACAGACCTGCTGGCACTCCCCACCCTGCCGTGCCCTCCAGGGATGCAAGCAGTGGTGGGATCTGCCTCCTCCCCACAAGCTGTGCCTCTGTCCTGTACCCCACCCCAGCTGAACAGTGCCTGCCCCTGCCCTCTCTCTCCCTCACTGTTGGGGGTGAGTTGTTCTTCTCTCCCCATGCCCCTTCCCTTCCCTTTCCTCTTCCACCACAATGGACTTACCAGCTGGAGGCAGCTCTTCATGCTTCCAGGCTTTGTTCCTCACTGTCTGAGTGCTGCACTGTAGCTGCACAGATGCACTGGCATTTGTCGGCAAAATTATCAGTCCCATTGGGCTGATGTCCAATACAACCAATTTTCCTTATAGTGGTACCAAGCCTGGGATGCAGGATGCTCACTGGTTGTGGTGCCATACATGGTGTTTAGAATAATTCAGTTCTGCCTGCTCAATCATTTTGGAATGATTGAGTTCTGGTTACCAAATATGATTTGGAACTGATTTGGCTGATTTGACCTGGAACACAAAATACATTAACAAAAAAGAAATGTTGGCACCAGGTAGAGGGTGTCAGGGATTGCTCTGGACCGTCTGGTTCCAGCCTATTATTTCAGTGTCTCCAGGCCCAATGCCAGCTTCCTGTAGAGGCAACACTTGCCTGTTTTGATTTTTTTAAGGGCCAAAAAAAAAAAAAAGTTTCCTATCAATTTGTTTTCCCAGTGTGGGCCAGGTGTTTTATAGGCATTCTCAGCATGGGCTGCATTCAATCAACTTCATAGTTGGTTTCCATGATTGAGCACATACAGCTCCTAGCAGCAGTTCAATGACAGAGAGTGTATTCAATTGGGGGGGAGGGGTGGTATGCAAATATGAGATGAGGAACTTTTTATCTTATGCTGATTGGGCGGGGAAAAAACCTCACCTTATATTCAAGTAAACATGGTTGCGCCTGTCTCGCTTTGAAAATCTATTCATGCACCGCCTGGGCACGGGCGCCTGGTGTTGGATGCAAAAAGGCTTGATGCTACCTCTGATAGGGGCCTCAGTCACCTCAGGGAGTACCCTAGAACTCACCTGCCATGTCTTTGAATGTAATCTCAATGGTGGTGTCTCCCTTTGGAAGTCCCACGAGGTTGGTCGATCCTCTCACCAGATATTCATGGGGCTCTGCCTCCCCTACACTCCTTCCATATGCCAGCCTTAGATGGGGCCACCTGCTGTTAATGTGGCTTGCCCTCTGGTCTTGATGGTCCTTTCCCATTGTGCTTACTCCGGTGTCAAGTCTAATTTTCTTCTTACTACCAGGCTTTGGGCTCGATGGATGTTCATCTCTCCTGCGGATTTCCCCCTCCTGCTCAACACCGGCTGACAATTTATTTCTGTGAGAGGCCCTTGTGACTTGTTTTGTCCCCTGGACATCACAACTTAAGGTTACCGCTCAAAGTAAGACTAAAAACAAACCAAAAAACGAAACGAAAGACAACCAGTGTGATACACAGGTGATGAGCAACAAAAGGGTGGGACACAAAGAGAAAAAAAAAAAGAAAAGGGTAGGTGAGAAAAGAGGGAGATCAGAAGGAGCAGGCCTCTTTCTCTCCTTGCCCTGGAGCCTGTGCCTGGCCATGTCCCCTGATGCTGTTCCCTTCTCTGTTTCTGGTAGAAGCTCCCTTTGCTCTTCTCCTTGTCAGCTTCCGTCCTACCATTTGATGCAGCTGGAGCCCGGAGTGTAGAGCCACCTTCACTCCTGATGCTTTTGCTGCTTCTTCCTGGGCAGAATTTCTTGCCACACCCAGGTGCTGCCTGTGAGGGCTTTGGGCAGCCACTGCTGCCTGGGCCGTTTCTTCCTAGTCAGAAGTCCCCTCTGCTTGCCGGTGCTGCCTGCTGCCAGCGTGGAGAGCCTCCGCTGCCTCTCCTGCTCTCCTCATCTTCCTGCTAGTGCTGTCTTTTAACCCAGCTGGCTGGTGTGCGTCCGTGACATCACCTGCCAGCTTCAACTGTATATGAGCATGGCTAACAACCAGAGTGGGTTGTTCTCCTGGAATCTGGTGACCTGAAGTAGGTAGGTGGTTTTCACTTTTGGGGTCTCTCCTCTGGGTTTGTATCATCCCCATGCTTATACCCCTGGGACAATTGTATTTAATATTAAAGAGGATTCACACCAGGCCTGGCTTTATACTACAAATGCACTGTACAGCTTTCACTGAAGGGTACATTTGAAGGTAGAAACAGATCCAGTTTGCATTCAATTTTTTCTCTAAATAGCTCTTAATATATAAATTTGGGTTGTCCAGTACAGGAGATGCACTGGCTTTTAATTTTCTGTAAGACAACAAAGCAACACAAATGATATACTGAATTTTTGTGCTGCCCACTATTAACAGAAGTTCAACATAACTGTTCCTCTGCCAAAAGTAAAGCAAAAATGCAAGCAGTAAGGACTGAATGTCCGTGCTGCAATCAAAGGTGTGACTGCAGGATCTCAGCTAGCTTCAATCTAGCTAGCACAGGTCATGACAGCAGTGTAGACAAGGCAACATGGATGTCAGTGGGACAGGAGCAAGGATGGTTTGTTCAGATCACTCTTAAGTTTGAGCCCTTGTGATTTCATTGTGACCTCAGCTATCGAGACAAAGGCTAGCTTGGATACACCTAGCCCTGCCCTCATTGGACCTTTGACTGCAGAGCCCTATGATAAGGGACCTTTACATTATTGAGAGCAATGCTGGAGGAGTGTTGAAGGGCCTTCATATTTATGATACACAAGCACTTACATTTGCATGGTGACTGGAAATTATGTTGTTATAAAGAGAGACTGAAAATACTGTAAACCTGAGGGACAACTGAGGTATACTGAGACTCTCAATTTTTAGTTGTTTTTACATCTGTATTAGCTCCTGGTTTAACTAGAAAATTAGTTCATGTTCAAAGGTGGCTGGGAGGTGTTGTATAAAAAGCACAATCCTAAACTCAATACTGCAGGCTGCACACGAAAGTATGATTATATTTAGCATCCTGCCTGTTTACCCATAACTGATGTGTTCAACAGAACAATTAAAAAGGAGGCATTATCTTGGCTTAAACTGATAAATTCCAGTCCACAAACCAAACCAAAGGTCCAAACGTTTCTGGTTAAATACTAGGGCTGTGAGAAGCTTCAGTCCCTGATTTGATTCAGCGGAGATTCGGCTCAATTCGGTGGCTGAATCTTTTAATCTGAATCGAATCAAAGAACCCTTTAATCTCTCCAAATTGATTCAGACAGATTCAGAGATTCGGACATAGACACAGTTTTAAATGTTTTTTCTACATACCTCTAGCTAGCAGGTGGTTCATGAATGTTACAATGCTGGAGAGCATGGAGTGTCTCACGGGAGTGTGGGGGGCTCCCCAGCATGCTAGGCAGCAGACCCAGAGGTAGACCAGAAGCACTTCCAGTCCACTTCTGGGTCCACTGGGGAGCATGCTGGGGGCCCACCCCTGCACTCCCTGGCTCCATAACCAGTGCCTCCTGGGTCAGGGGGCACCTGGGGTCCCCCCATGGCTGATCACTGAGCCAGGGAGGTGCGGGGGTGTTCCCTGTGCACTCTCCAGTGGACCCGGAAGTGGACCAGAAGCACTTCCCACCTCTTCACTCCTGTGGGATGTTGCATGCCCCCCAGCATCACAGCGTTCACAAGCTGTGGTGGTACCTCAAGGTATGTAGAAAAAAACAATTTAAAGCTTTGCCTATGGCTGAATCACTGATTCTCCGAATCTTCATCGAATCTTCGGATCTTGATTCAGCTGAATCAAATCAGGGATAGTGAGCTGAATCAACTAATCGAATCACTGTCCCTGACTCAGGCCGAATCTGAGTCAGAATCGAGTAGTGTCTGCTTCGCACACCCCTATTTAATACCATGGTTCACAACCAGCCATTGCTATTCCTCATCTTCTTTACCATAGAGGGGGGTGGTAAAAAGTTATTACTCCCAAGGGTCTCCATTTCGCATCCTGTACATTCACCAAGCTCCCATTGGATCACATTCTGATTAGATTCACATGATGTAAATTCAGATTTATTCTACTGATGCAGGAAATGAGGATCAAATCTAGTCCACAGCATTAGCAAGTTTTTGGATCAAGAAGACCACAGGAACTAACTCTGTTTGGGTTTTTAAGTTCAATGTACTTTAAATCAAAGTTATTCTATAAATCATGATTTTTATCATTACCTACTTACTTTGCATACAATGCAAATTATTATTTATCAATAAATCACTAGTTATGATTCAGGAAGTACTTTGAACCTTTTCTCATTAATTATTTTTCTTTATTTAGCTACTAGTAATGTTTATATTCATGCATATTAACTTAAACTTTTCAACCTTATTTGCATTTAAAAATTATGGTGCTGTAATTTCATTTTCCCCAGACATATTCACTCTTAATTAATCCTAACAGCTCCCAAGCTTTTTTCTTTAATTTCTATTATCACTATTTAAAGTTGAGAAGAGACATCTAATTGATCCAAATTACATATTCAAATGAGTCTTTTTATGAGTTTTAATTAACATACCACAGAAATTCCATTTTATTTGGCCCCAGAAATGTCACCGAAGTAATTTAATTATTTTATAAAATGTATAAATTAATCCAATTTACAAATTATGAAACTATAATAAATTTCTGCCATTGACTTTTCTCTCAAATAACATCTTTTGTGTTTCTTCACTGTTTAAACTGAGATGAAGTATTCCCAAGTAAAAACTTTGCTTATATCCAAATATGTTTTTATTTGATTACAAGATTTACTTCCCCAAGAGTTTTAGGCTATTTTAAAATTTTAAAAATCTACTTATGCCATTTTACTTCCTGCTTCCAATTTGTCAGGGAGCAGGAACTGCTTGAAATCTTATGCAGTGACTTATTTGGGTGAGACTTGCAGATTGTAACTCAGATTTCACTTTCCTTATTCAAGAGGGAGGAACATTCAGAAATTTGGCTGGTCAAAACCCAAGATCTGTAAAAATATTCACATAAAATTGGCCCATTTTTGGTTGAAGCTTCAACATTTGGAAATTTTCAAATATAGCTGACCAAAATTAAATCTCCACCCCCCCACCTCCCAACAAGCTTCAGAAATTTTATTCAAACTTTCCTCGGGAGTGCAGCTTAAGGCAGTCTAGGTTAGAACCCTTACACTTAGCTGAGTTAACTCTTTTGTTTCCTTGTATCCATCTGAGTAACAGGTAAAGGAGTCTAAAACAGTATAACTCATAAGCTGATATACTAAAATTATTTGATTTATATATTTTAGACTCCTTTATTGTTAAACTTGTGAATCGTGCTGAACCTATCCTAAACCAGCCAGTCTGTAATGCAAGTTTAAAATATTTTCAGGCTCTCGAAACTCTAATAAATATACTGTAAAAATAGTAACTTCTCTGATTCAACTAAATGGATTCTTAGTAGTTATATTTTTGTGATATTTAAAATTGCAATGTGATTCCATGGAGAAACCCAGCTGCTGACTGTTTCATCTATCCAGCCAGCTATGTCTTCAGCTTAAATCACCCACCAGGACAGTTCAATCTCTGGAAACTAGGAAGTATAAATAAATTCAGACACCTGTCTTTGTGAACCAGAAAAACTAAGTGAATTAATGGTTGCTTCTGGAATGCTGCTGATTACACACAGTTGTGTAACTGCTACTATGTCTTTTCCACTAATGTTCTCAACTTTAACCTGAACATTTGAGACTAAATTCAATCTGTTGCTCAGCCCAGATTCATCACTATGCCTTCTCTGAAAACTGAGTTTCCCCAAAGATCTGAATGATGTATTTTGCTTAGTTATGTGAGTTGGTTGAGTGATGGCCTCATTAACACTGGTCCTTTGCTTCCAGAGATGAATCGACTGTTTTCTCCATTAAGTCATTTGTCTACTGTACTTAATATATCTCTGTTCACTAAATGCTCAACTGATTTCATAAAATAAAAAAAGGTGTCATGTATCTGCATTTTTGTATTGTTCACAGCACAGATGAACTTTCTAGGTTTCTTTCATATGATCATATTTTCCAAAATTAAAATGCTTCTCCTTCCTTTTTTTAAAACAAAATGTCTACTGCTTTAACTGTTTTAGACTGATAACTGAAACAATGCGCATACATCTAAATAACTTTACATATCCTTGTTTCATAGCATCTGACATGAGAGTGAAGGAGTTAGCCTTGAAGGTGCCACTCTACCCTGCCTTCTCTCTAAATTTTACATTTTGAAAGTTTACTGTGTTGAGCTTGCTGAAACTTGGTATTTTTGGTTTGCAGGAAATTTAAAATAATTTGAAATGGGGTTTTATTCCCATCCATAATTAAATCAAGCTTTTCGATCTTTCCTGTGCATGAGAAGTTCTGTGAAGCTTTTGTTTTAGAGAGATCCGAAGGTGATGCTTCCAAAATGAAATGTGTTCCCTACCTTGCAGCTGCTGAATGAAATTGGCATGTTCCTTATTATTTCACTGCTTTCCAAAAATGATATTAATTTTACTTAGTGTCTGCCAGCGCTTCTAGGTTTCCAGATCTATGACTAGAAGCCTAGAAGCCCTGGAAGCCCTTGGCCATCCACCTTTAAGCTGTCTATATAATGGGCCTGGCCCTGAGAAGTAGATCTAGGAAGTTCTGTGATCCGCAGTTCTGAGGAAGTCCAGATGTTAAGACTATCTCAGTACCCCAAATTGGACAGAAAGCAGTCTCGTTTCCAGAAGAACATTGCCTACGGCTTGTCCACAGTTTGTATGTTTCCAGCATAATCTATATATCAGAATTTTTTGTGTATCAATGCAAAGAAGGGAAGTAGAGTAAGAGAGCCACAACAGAGTCCATGAACCATCCTGACAGCAGAGAGAAGGATAACACATGGTAGATCAACACACCAGCACATTGCTGTTGCAAAAAAAGCCACCTGCAACCCACAAAGGCCCCACTGCCAAACAGAAAATGTGAACTCTACATAAGAACTGGCTGCTGAGGGCATGACCATTACCAAAGCCAGGTGACCATGCTACCTTAAAACTCTGAAGAGCCAGCAAGCTTGTCCTCATACTGCTGTATAATTAGCTCTTTTGCCTCCCTGTATCATTTTAGCATAACGGTGCAACTTAGGGTTGCAGTTGTTTTCTTCTGGAGCCCATGGACACTACTGTAAAGTAAGTAATAATAATAGTTTTCATTGTCTCTACAGTCATATATATGTTCAAGCTGGAAATGAGCCTGCTGAGTTAGGAAGACTACCAGTAGGACATGTATCCTGTGTTACAATGCAGTATGTTATTATCCAATCTATCTACTGAATCGCTGTAAAGTGACAGATTGGATGATGGTATTAATTAAAATAACATACACCCAATTAAGCAGCACTCTAAACACTGTCACTGCAGCAGACAAAGACAGGCTAAAGCATGGTCACATCTTGAAAGGCACTAGCTGTGTACAACAGTCAAGCAGAAATAGATTTTATAGGAATAATATCTATAACAACATTAAGAAGGCCACAGAAGGCCTCAGCAAGTTTGCAGATGACACCAAACTGGGGTGAGTAGTAGATAGACTAGAGAGTAGGACTAGGCTTTAGAGTGACCTAGACAAATTGGAAGATTGGGCCAAAGGGAATCTCATGAGGTTCAGCAAGGACAAGTGCTAAGTCCTGCACTTAGGAAGGATCCCATGCACCAGTACAGGCTGGGGGCTGACTGGCTGGGCAGCAGTTCTGCACAAAAGGACCTGGGGGTTACAGTGGACAATAAGCTGAATATGAGCAAGCAATGTGCCATTGTTACCAAGGAGGTTAACAGCATCCTGGGCTGCATTGATAAGAGTGTTGCCTACCAATACAGTGAAGTGATTATTCCCTTCTATTCAGCACTGGTGAGGCCACACGTGGAGTATTGTGTTCAGTTTTGGGCCCTTCTGCTACAGAAAGGATGCGGACAAATTGGAGAGAGTCCAGCAGAGGGCAATGAAAATGGTTAGGGAGCTGGGGCACATGACTTATGAGGAGAGGCTGAGGGAACTAGGCTTATTTAGGCTAAAGAAGAGAAGACTGAGGAGGGATTTAATAGCAGCCTTCAACTACCTGAAGCGGGGTTCAAAAGAGGATGGAGCTAGACTGTTCTCAGTGGTGGCGGATGACAGAACAAGGAGCAATGGTCTCAAGTTGCAGCAAGGGAAGTTTAGGTTAGATATTAGGAAGAATTTTCTCACTAGGAGGGTAGTAAAACACTGGAGCAGGTTACCCAGAGAGGTGGTGGAATCTCCATCCTTGGAGGTTTTTAAGACCCAACTAGACAGAGCGTTGGTTGGGATGATCTAGTTGGGGATGGTCCTTCTCTGAGCAGGGGTTTGGACTAGATAACCTCCTGAGGTCCCTTTCAACCCTCATTTTCTATGATTTCTATGAATTGTGATTTTCTTCTTTAATATAATGTACTATTTTTAAAAGGTAGATAATGTAAGGGTTTTCATATTCTTAGCAGAGTATTAATACGTGCTATGGGATATATTTGGGTAATTACGATAGATGCAGCTAAACACTGGCCTTCAGCAATCTGCCAACAGTTTAACATGAATCCTTCTTATTCTCTCTTTTATTATCTCTGTAACAGGAATGTCAAGCAGTAAGTGAAGCTCAGGTTCAAAAATTCATATAAATCCTCACAAAACTCTCCAAAGGAAATCTTGTAAAGACACAAAGAAAGCAACACCGCATGGTATTCAGAAATGATTCTGATAACTTCCTATGACTAGCAGCAAGAGGATTTTAAAACCATTCCTTAAACAAAGAGAAGAAATACAATCCTGAGGTGCTGAACAGGAAATACAGTAGAGGCTGTACTAGAGACATTCAGAGCTAAACGTGGGAGTTGTTACCGTCTGGCATAAAGGGCCAAGGCACTGTGGGTAGTCTTGTAACATGTGCAGACCTCTGCAGTTCAGGCACCTGGAACACCCTCACTGACACGTTACAGTTGTTCATCTTCTCCCAGTGTAAGGGCTAATGTGGGTGACTGGATGCCTAAAGGCAATGAATGGTAAATCCTTTTGTTCACCTTCAGTAATCCCCATGTTATGGATTTGCAAGAGACTCTGTGGAAGTCAAAGCTCATTCTGGATGGGGTTTTCACAGGAGCATGATGAGAGCTGGGCACCAGTTACAAGTGAATAGAATCACTAAACTAAGCACCTACTCCTGACAGCTTTACCAAAATGGCTAAGAACCAGTGGTTTGGGGGAACAAATTACTTTCTTGTCATTAAAAATGATCCCAGTTTGGGTGGATTTTTTTGAAGTATATGGACTGTTTCTGCCAAGGCTTTATCTGTCCTGTGTATAAACACAAGACTTTTGTCCCTGGGGTCACCGGCATTTAATGACATCTAGGCTGCCTATAGACATGCTCAAGCATGTGTATAGGCAGCCCTAAATTCACTCAAGATGCAAGAGTTTGAAATGATCTATATGTAGAAAAGTAAGAGACTTCTTTATACTAACCTGAGTAATGTGAATATTAAGTGACCTTTCTGTTATGACCAAATGAAAAACTGCACCAAACTAACAAGCTGTGCATACTGTGTCCTTAACTCACCAAGATGCATAACATTATATCCCACTTGATATGATACAAATATATGTAATACCATATATTATTTTTGAAAGCTTTCTCAACCTTGTATTTCATCAGAGAGGCAATATCAAATCTGAAATAGCCAGAAGTACTACTAATAAAGAAGGCCTGTTGCGCGTCTGTCATTCCTATTTCTCGGGTTCATGTGAATTGCAGTTTCCCTGAAGAGGTGCCTTGTAATGATTTTATTTATCATTTAGCCATATAGCATCATACTGTAGATATTTAAACAGATCTGGTTTAGTGTCACTGTTCCCTCCTTTCCCAGCTGTATTATAGAAACATATGTACTAGCTTTGTTCAGACAGCATCCCTTGAGCGTGCCATTTATACAATTCATGAATGGAAATGTATTTGAAACAAGGTTTGTACTATAGTGCTGACATAGATATTAATGTATAAAAATATACAATTAGTACTATATCTCTAGTCTTTACGTTACATGAGTATCTATCATATTTTGAACAATTTTCATGATAAAGAGGTGCAGGACAGGGCACTGTAGCATAAATTAGGTCACTGTTCTAAGCTCAAGATTAATATTGGTTGGTAAGACTGCTGTGTTGTGACAGTCACATGCAAGTCTGAATTTTACATCCAAGTTGTGTAATTTTGTTTCTGCTGTTTTGATTTGATTTATGCTTTTTTTTTTCCTGTGGTTTCCGTATCAATTAATACATGAACTTGTCAACATATTTAAATGACTAGGGGGTCTGAATATGGGACAAGGACTCACTCCTTCAAAAATTAATTTAATTGTTTCTTATTATGTTCCCCATATGGGGCTCCAAGTGTAGCCTATCATGTAGGTTGTACTTAATATCACCACTGTCTAATTACCTACAAACAACCCTGAACATGTGCACACATGTGCACACTCCCTTTTACCGTGACAGATAGTGACAGATTCTTTCCCCCACACAAAAACACACAAACAGCTCCCTTTTCAGACAGCCACAGATTCTTTCCCATTCCTCAGGAGCAGTGCCCTTTCACTTTAAATTCTCTACACTGCATTTTTTCCATTGAGATTCAACCAGAATCCATTGAGTAGCCATAAATGGAAGGGAATCTATGGCTATCTGAAAGGGAGCTCTATATGTGTGTGTATTTATGCATGTGTTCACCTTAGACTAGGGGTGGGCAAAATGAAGGATCCAGCTGGTAGCCAAACTCCATTTCCCAGTAGCCCCTGCTCACATCGCTGCATCTCGTTTCCATGGAGATCCCAGTAGTAGCAGTGCACGGGGCCAGGGTTTCCGTGGAGATTGGCCCCAGCAGTGCTGGCAGGACACACGGCTGGGCAGGGAGCTACTCTGGGACTGGGGCTGGGTTCTTGCAGGGTTAACAGCATGGTCTGGAGCTGGGGTAGAGCCATGATCCACTGCCTGCACACCCCTGCCTCCAATGTGCGGGCAGCAGATCACAGCTCTTCCCCTGCTTTGGACTACTGTCACTGCCACAAGATCCCAGCCCCAGAGCAGCTCACTGCTCAGCTGCATGCTCTGCCAATGCTACTGGGGCTGGTCTCCATGGAAACCCTGGCCCCACACTGTCCCAGCCCCGCTGCTCCTGGAGTCTCCATGGAAACAGCAATGTGGGTGAGGGCTGCTGGGAAATAGAGTCCGCAGTGGGCCCAATTTGGCCTGTGGGCCGGATTTTGCCCACCCCTGCCTTGGGTTGACCATATGGAAATCCAGAAATCAGTGCAGCTGGGCCTGCCCCCCTGCAAGGAGTTTGTACCACTTGGACTCCCAGCCAGACTGTACCACCTGCTCCTGTGTTTCCTGGTTGCTCATTATATTCAAAAACCGCCAGGAGCAGCCTCTCAAATCTGGGACTGTCCCAGCTAAATCGGGACATGTGGTCACCTTAGGTCACATGCACATGTGCGTGCACATGTTTGAAGTTGTATGGAAGTCATGAGACAGCTGCTATAATATATTACTGCTTTTCTCATTGTTTCCCCTCCTGAAGGCTTGCTGATTCTTCTACGAGGTGTCCCTGATGGGTCTGTATTGTCAGAGAAACCTTTAGCACAGAAACCTGCACTTGGCTTTGCCCAGTATCTGAGTCAACAGAATGAGGCACCACTGTGACCCATTACAACACAAGCAGGAGCAAGAAACAAAGCTCCTGAGGCAGATACGCTTTTTAAGTGCTGGGAAGCTGGGGTTGGGTGGTGGAAGGGACCAGGCAGGGCAGCCATGGGGGCTTCTCCCACAGCTCCCCACACCTGGGGAGAGCCAGGCACAGGTGGAGGAGCTGTGGGAGAACCTACAGCTGTCCAGCTGTGCCTGCTTCTCCCAGGCTGATCCGAATCTCTGAATCAGTGCCAAATCGGTGCCAAATCTCTCATTCTGATTAGGCTGAATTGAATGGAGACAGTGATTCGAATCACCAGATTGAATCACTGTCCTCCGAATCAACCAAATCTGAATTGAATACTTCCCTATTCACACAGGCCTAATACACAACGCTGTTCCCCAAATGCAAGATGAACAAACGGACAGCTCCCTGCTCCCACACTGGTCCTGCAATTGTATGGTCACAATAGGCGTGGGGGTAACAAGTATTTGCTGCAGGAAATACGCACAGGCCTGCGTCGAGTGCCGAGAACCCTCCATCATATTTGCAGGAGAATTCTTTCTAGAGCAGCTCATTGGCTCTGAACTTGGGCGCCTGGAGACTGAGGGCACCAAAAATCAGGGCTTTTCTTCAAAAATGTTATTGCAGGTAATCAATCTGAAGAATTCACGTTGGCATGTAAGGATGTGTTGTTTTACACACTCCTTTTTACTGAAGTAGCACATGGTGAATGTAGGTGGGGAAACACTTGCATGTACCTGCCAGTATCAAAATACACAAAATGAGAAATTGTCTTTATCTGTAACAGAGTGGCCGACTGAGGTTGTGAGTGATGCTCCCCTTTCTAATACTTATCTATATAGGGAATCTGTAAGGAAAGGGCTCTAACACAGAGATGGAACTTTAGATCAGAAATCTTTTGCAAGGTACATGAAAGGCAGATGTCATTATATATACCTGGTACTAGTAAACCAATTTAAACTTTTTGAAGGGAAAAAACATAGCTTAACTCAGGCACATAAAAGAAAAAAAACATCCCTAACACTCAGTATTACCTGAAGGTGTATTTTGTTTTTCTCATTTTACAAGGCTGTCCAGCATATGCAGTTTATCAATCCAATTATGCCAAAAGCAGCCTACAGTAAATCTGCAAAACAAGCTCTGAATAGTGAACAAGCTAAATCGGTGGATCTGAACATATTTTAACATATTTTTTTAAAGCAAAACCTCAAAAGCTTAAATTAAATCAACTTCTTATTATTCAAATTCCCTCAAGGTCCAACTCTCTCTGTGTCCTTTTCCTTTTTAAAGGGACTGGCCCAGAAGCGTTGCCAGTTAATTCATTGCCTGACTTTTCTGATAATTCTAAAATATCTAATTTTATTACTGCATTTCAGACACTTAAGTGTATCAAGTGTATTCTGTTTGTCATTTACTATAAATGTAGTCAGACTGATTTACTATAACACTACTTCATATCCATTCTTGTTACTTGATAAGAAATAAATTAAGACCGTTTTCCCTCTCACGTTCATCAGTTTTACATTTATATAATGGACTTGCTCCTGATTCTAACTGGTATAAAGAAACTTGAGTGAAAATTATGCTAAATGAACTAAAAGTAGCTGCTAAACCAATTAATGTAACTGGTTCAAACCCTTTTCTGGTCACATTTTGGCTTCTGAAAGTCTACCTCAGGTTCTACATTAGATTATTTTATTTGAATTCACAGATTAGTTTCAACTTGTGCAATCATTAGGGAGAAAAAAACACTTCTGAAAAATGCCTATGGATTATTCTAGGTAAATATATATTATAATACACTATAGCTTGGCCACCATGTGGATACAGACACCGTTTCTTGATTATGTCACTTAACATGTACCTTTCCACCTCTAAGCCATCTTTTTGGCTTAGAGAGAGACAGAGAGAGACACAGAGAAAGATGTCGTCATCTGAAATGTGTCATACTTCTCCTCTTAACATTTCTGTTAGCTCCAATCAGCTGGTGGGCTATTTAGGGTGAGCCCCATATGTTGTGTGTCAGAGGCCACAACCCTTTTATAGAAAAAACCTAAAGGATTGAGTAGAATGAAGGTTTAAGGTAATTCCAGCATCTGCTTTTATGTCAGGTCCCGTGATTCAGCTACAGGAGGGAAGCTTCATGTCAGCTTCTGTAGTTTAGCTGTGAGGGGAGGTAGGCATAGACCGTAGTTGTGACAGCAACTTATGCATCAGCAAGCAGGGTTTTGGCAGAAATAAGTCAAGTGTGAAACAAAAGATCCAGAGTCACTTGGATCCTCGCTGTGCATGGAGATTATATATTAGACCCCCTGGGGCCACTGCAGATGCAGAGCTGCAGGAGCAGGACCATAGTTGCTGCATGGTCTGCAGGGGAAGGATTCAGTTCCCTCTTGTCCACATCTGTGTAGAGGATGGAAATTGCATTTGGCAAGGGAATCTGAAAGTATGTTTACATGGCATAATCTGGTTTACATTTCTGATCCCACATAGTACAAGGCAGCACTATACAAAGATACCCAAGCTAGCTTTGCATGTGTTAGCTCCAGAACCAGAGTTCACAGTGTATTGCTGTGCACAGGCTAAAAAGCCTTCTCTATAAAGTACTGCCATGTGCCACAGACTCCCTCTGAGATTTCAAAACCAGTGTTTCTCAGCTCTGAGTTACAGCATTGAATCAAGCCTCGTGCTGCCAGAAACTTCATTTTGCTGGATCAAGAACTGTGCCCCATGGTTCAGAGATGCCAATAGGTGGCCGTGAGAAGTTTATTTTCAATTTTACAGTAATAATTGTGGCTATGGGTATTTTGCATGACAAAACACAAAGGTGTGCTGCCTGTCTTGTCATTCTTTTTCTCTCAGAAGTAAGGAACACTTCATTAGAGACACTCAGCAAGCCTGAAATGATGGGCATTAACCCAATGTTGTAAAACAGCAGGGTAATACACAACCGTACGTAGCAACCAAAGCAAGCAGAGTAAGAATGGCTGGGTTGTGACTGCCTGTTTCATTAATTGGCAGGGAGATGAGTGCTTATATAGAACTATGCTCCCCACCTGCCCCACCACAACCCACACAAGGGACAGTCACATTTTGCTCAGCCTCTCGTCTGTGTGCACACTCAAGCACATGCAGATCTCAAAGAGTTTGGGCAAGAAACCAAACCAAGAAACCAAGTATTGCAGCTTTGCCTCACTGCGGTACAAGTTAGGGCACAATGCATCAATTTTTTTTCCTTTCAACATGCCTGAGAAACTGTTTTTAGGTTTAACAACAGCTTAAATATGAAACACACTTTTATCCTAATCACTTTGATTTCATATCACTGATTTCGATTAATAGGAGGGCATTTTTTACTCTTATCATTAAACCTTTTCATTCAGAGATTTAATTTAGATTAGCAAATGAAAAAGGTGAGAATTAGTCAGATTTTTCAGACATCAGTAACAATTAGCACTTATTCATATTCATTTAGTACTAGTCCAGAATTGCCTTTATAATGAATTTTAAAGAAAGAGAATTCATATGACAAAGTAAACTCTATGAACACAGCTATTTTCTGTGCTATACAATAAATAACAAGAACAGTTAGTATTTTTTACTTGTATCTCCCCAAGTCTGTTACAGGTCCTACTCTATGCCTGATACATGGAGGATATAAGTCTGTAACAGTCCCATTGTTGGTGATCTGCAGCAACATGGAAATCCCTAGTCCAGTATCCAATACATTTGGCCAAAATAGGTGCCATTACCTAATTACACATTTCCACATACAAAACAGGCATTTCTGCCCTACCAACATTCTCATTAACATTTTATATGAGGTAGTTATTCATTTTCAGTACCAACACAGCAACATGCTGAAGGACTTAGGAGCATCCTACATGGACTACATTTAATGGGAAAACAAGCAAACAAGAAGTGAAACTTACACTGATTGTACGAGACTTGGGCAATAAAAAGCAGAAGGGGAAAGGAATGGGACCAGAGAAGTGCCTCATAATTCATAACTTCACTGATGCACACATTTGGTCTAATCAGCCTCTGATGACATGGAGCACTGGTGTTGACTCTCATATATTTAAAGACAATTACAGGCACCAAACTGGTCATGTAAAGTGTTATTCTGACTAGTACAGCTTCCTGGAGTCACGCTTATGTGGCAAAAGAGTGGCTTTTTTCAGTCACATCATGTAATCCTTTCACTCACAGATTCAATTTAAATTAGAAAGAACAAAAGATACCAAGTGTTTGCCAGTTTGTTCAATTAAGGCCTATAATAATTCTGCTTTATTATTCATCCTCATGTGGTTTTTTAACTAGAGGGGGGACTAAAATGTAACAAAGAAGTTGTTCAATAAAACTCCTTTTCTTTTCTTTCAAGCTGTTCACTTATTCTATCCCATCCACGTAGGTGCTGAACGTGCTTTGGCAGTGGAATCTCAGGGGAGGGGACAAGCTGTTCTAGTGCTCAAGTTGGGCAGAAGACTTAGGGAGGCTTTGCAAGAGGTGTATATGGCTTCAGCCAGAATCAAGGAGACTAAGGATGTGACTGGAGTAGGCCAATGGGTGAAGGGCACTACTAGAGGATGCACCAATATATGGACATGTTTGTCTCTCTTGCTCAAGCCCATCCCCACAGAGCGAGACAGATAACTTATACTTATTTGACAGTAGAACATCTATTAGACAGTCCCGAGTGATTCTTTGCTTTACTGTCTTAATGCCCGGTGCCAAGAATCCCTCTTCACCTTCCTGCCTAGAGAACCTATGGTTCTATGGAAGGTCTTGCCTCTAAAATAGTTAAGCCCATGAAGCAATGGGAGCAACTGGAGTCGATGAGATGACAAGTGTTTAAGCAGCATTCAAAAAGATTTGCTAGTTAAGAGCCAAAGCATTCAGTACCGTGTATGTGTGAGTTCCTAATGTCTGGATGGAATGTTTGAAGAAACCTGGGAAAATTCAGATTTAGTGCAGTTATGAAACATCTTGGCTCTATTGGTGCCAATGGTACAGAGCTGACTGACTTAATGAGCCCAGGATTTCATTGCATGAATGGGGGTTTTTTTTATTTTGACTCAAAGGCAAGCTACACTTTTTTGATGTAAAATGAGATGTGCCTTGAAGTACTGCGTCCACTCTCAATACAAGACTCCAGCTAAATGGAAGGAAGAGCTAGTAGGAAAGTAAATGTTGCTTTAGTGATGGAATAGGCACCTAAGCTTCTAGAATAGGAAGATGTGACACAAGGCACTTCATTTCCCGTACCAGTAAAGCATGGTGTGGAGCTTGAGGAAAGCGATGGAATCCCAGGTATCGGCATGTGTTGTGGCATGCTTATCTACACGCAGAAAATATGGAACCCAAATTCTTTTCTTTCTTACAACTATTTCCAATGATGAAAGGAGCTTGGGACAAGCCGCTGCACTATAGCAATTGCTTCATGACAAGGACTGAGAAGTCTTAATTTCCATCCTCTTAGTGTTCAATCCCACAGGACTGGCCCTTATAATCATTTTACTGATAATGTCAACAAGAACAAGCCTTTAATTATTTGGTGTGCAAATTGGCAACTGTACGTGCCAAAGAAGTTAGAGGAGAATGTCCTGCTTTTATAGAATTTAATGGTGGTGAAAATAAAGATAATCTTTGGTATTGCGAGAAACACCAAATGAGCCAACTTAATCGAAAATACTAGAGCTATATATAGTAAATACTATAGCTATATATATATAAATCCAACTAAAAAAAGTATTCTACCTGCTGATTCAGAAGGTGCTGAGATCTCCACACAAGATAGTTTTGCCAGAGCATTTACCTAAAAATCTACAACATTCTGCATATTCAGGTAACAAGCTTTATAGTACAAAAGAGCAATGAAAACAGTGAGCTGGGGTTTAAACTAGATGGAAGAAGTAAAATTAGAACTTAAACATGACAGTTTAACAAAATAGCATACATGTGCTATACAAGTGCTTCTATATTATCAAAAAGAAAAGGAAGGTAGATTTAAGAGCTCTACAAGCACAAAGGTGATATTTTTTTTTTAACACAGAGAGCCAGGAGTAGAATTAGAAAACTGTCAACACATGTTTTTGTTTATTTTAATTATGTTTGTATTTATGTATGGTAATCTGGAAAGCAAAGAGGGCTAGATGACAGGGAAATGCTTTATATTTTCATTCTTGGAACTATATTATTTCATTAATCCATTAATGTTTAGTGAGCATAAAAGGAAAAAGGAAACATTAGGATGAAAAGTATCAAATAAACATGTTAATGCAGCAAATTGGAATCTGGAACCTTATGTTGTGAGCTATAAAGAAAGAGAATTGGATAAGTGTATGGAATGCGGGAATTTAACTTCCTTAAATGGAGATGGTCATGGAAAAAAAGAAGGAGCATATAAAAATATAAAATCACCTTAAAGAAAAATATACAGGAAAGAAGATGCAGAAAACTACTTAAATCTAGAGTTATAGAGGCGCCATTGTGCACCATATTTGCATATATTCACTCAAACATTTAATACATAACATTGGTTAGCAGCTCCCTGCTGTATGGTTAGCAGCTCCCTGCTAAATGTGCCTATCAGACTGTGCTGAGGTCACAAAAGTCATTAATTCAGCAAGGGAGGTCTTTAGATGAAAACTGATGGAAAGGCCAATGGTTAAAACAACCTGAACTCAGTGGCCCATATAAAACACAAGTATCTAATTTTAGGCTCAATGAGAACACAGAAATTAATTGGGTTGATGAATCAATTGCAAACCTCAAATAATAAGCACAGTTTATAAAAGTGTGTGTGTTTGCATTTGTAAGTGCTAGCGTACGTACACACAGACACATACAAACATGATATAAATAATTACAGCTCTTGAAAATTAAAAAGAAGGTCCATCCTTGCCAAATTTATATTCATAAAATTTCTGAGTTCTTCATTATTCTCCTTTCCCCCCTCAGCTCCAGGTACCTACCAAATACATTGTGTTATTAGCATGAGATTGTGATGGCTGCGTAATTTGCAAGTTGTAAACTCTTAAGAAAGCAAGGAAGGTCATCTCAAAGCACTTGATGTTTGATTAACAAACACAAACCTAGCACAGATTTGTGAGCTTGGATTTTTAAACAGGTTAATTCCAAACATGTATTATTAGCAGGTTAGAGACATTTAAATCCTTCATAAAATAACACAAACACAAATACCCGCAGCAGGTATAATTGTGTAATCAAAAGGGGCACTTAACTGTACATTTAGATTTGAAAAATCAAGGTCTCACAGTAGAAGTTTTGTAAACAAAGGGGAATTGTACTCAGCAAGCTGCTTTTGAGGGGAAGAAAGCTCGTGTTAAACATAAATTGAACATAACAGCCCTTTTGCATTGTTCAACATTTCTGGGTTCTAGAAAAGAGTTGTTCTAAAAAGTAATTTAAGCCTTAATGTTTCCTTGTTAATTGAATGTTAAGTTAGAAAATTTGGATGTGTACATGTCCATAGGGCTGGATGCAATTCACCTGAGGGTGATGAGGGAGTTGGTCAATGGGATTGCAGAACCACTGGCCATTATCTCTGAAAACTTGTGGCTGTCGAGAGAGGTCCTGGATGACTGGAAATGGGCATAAATAGTGCCCACCATTAAGAAAGGGAAGAAAGAGGATCCAGGGAACTACAAACTGGTCAGCCTCACCTCAGTCCCTGGAAAAATCAAGGAATCTATTTCTAAACACTTGGAGGAGAAGTGATTAGAAACAGTCAGCAAGGATTCATCACTGGCAAGTCATGCCTGACCAACCTGATTTCCTTCTATGATGAGAGACTGGCTCTGCGGAAGAGCAGCGGTTTGATATACCTTGGAAAAGCAGTGGGTGTGATATATCTTGACTTCAGCTAAAAGCATAGCAATCAATGGCTCTCTGTCTAGTTGGCACCTGGTCTCAAGTGGAGTGCCCCAGGAATCGGTCCTGGGGCTGGTCTTGTTCAATGTCTTCATTAACAACCTGGAAGATGGCATAGAGTGCACCCACAGCAAGTTTACAGATGACACCAAGCTGAAGAAGGGTTGTTGATACACTGGAGGGTAGGGCTAAGATACAGAGAGACCTCGACAAATGCACAGAATATGAACCAAAAGTGTGCCCTTGTTGGGAAGAAGGCTAACAGCATGCTGGGCTGCATTAGTAGGAGCATTGCCAGCAGATCAAGGGTAATGATTGTTTCCCTTTATTCAGCCCTGGTGAGGCCACATCCAGAGTACTGTCTCCAGTGTTGGGCCTGCCACTACAGAAAGGATGGGGACAAATTTGAGAGAATCCAGCAGAAGGCAACAAAAATGGTGTGGGGAATGGGCACATGTCTTATGAGAGAAGCTGTGGGAACTGGGTTTATTTAGTCTGGAGAAGAAGAGACTGAAGCGGGATTTAATAGCAGCCTTCACCTACCTGAATGGTAGTTCCAAAGCGAATGGAGCTAGACTGTTCTCAGTGGTGGCAAATGACAGAACAAGAAGCAATGGTCTCATGTTGCAGCAAGGGAAGTTTAGGTTAGATATTAGGACGAATTTTCTCACTAGGAGGGTAGTAAAGCCCTGGAACAGGTTACCCCGGGAGGTGGAATTTCCATCCTTGGAGGTTTTTAAGACCCAACTAGACAGAGCTTTGGTTGGGATGATCTAGTTGGGGATGGTCCTTCTTTGAGCAAGGGGTTGGACTAGATGACTTCCTGAGGTCCCTTTCAACCCTAATTTTCTATTATTCTGTGGTTCTATGATTAACGTGTCTCATGTAGACACACCCATACAAATGAACTAGTGGTCAGGCTCTTAGACTAGGACTTGGGAAACCTGCCTTTTGGCAACCAGAGGGTGAGCCATCCTCCCTGGAGCAGCACCAGCTGCTGTTGTCTGGGGTTGAGCCTGCTGGTCGCTATGGTCGCAGTTGCCCATCTACTCACAGGGGAATGGGACAAGGCCAGGGTGTGGAGCACTTGCTCCCGGGCTCGACCCCCTGGATGCCTCCACCGTAGGACCCTTCCTCACTCTGGGACCAAAAGACTGAGACTGATGTAAATGATTTGCACTTTGGGAAGTGGGTATTTTATTGGTGGTGGGTGAGAAGGGTGGTAGAGGGGCACTGTATGTTGGGGAGGAAGGAAGGAAGGGTTTCTGTTTGTTGAAGGGGGAGGGATGGGGTGGGTGTTATGAGGTGTATAAAGCTTTTTTGTTTCACCCATGTGCGTGTCCTGAGAGTGGTGCTGGGGATGGGCAGGGGGTAGACAGTGTGTGAAAAGTGGGACAGGCAGGCAGGAGTGGGGAGTCCTGGAGGAGGGGGTCAGTGAGGGCTTCCCATAGCCAGTGCCCTGGTCCCCACTGGTGGGGGTGTGGCTGTCCTGGGGCTAGGTGGGGCATGTTGCTGGGGCTAGCAGCGGCAGCACCACAGCCAGCAGGAGTATGGGACACTGGGCATCGTGGGAAGGGGCAGGGGCTGGACCAGCCCTGGTATAGGGAGGCAGGGTGGGCAAGCAGGGAGCTGGTGCATGCTGCCCTTGCACTGGGCATGTGGCTTCAGCCAGGGAACGGACTGGCTAGGGGTCAGAGTTTCCAAGATGGCTGGCAAGTGCTGGCAGCTAGTTCTGGCTTCAATATGGCTGCCAAGTCCCAGCAGCCATGTGGCCAGAGGCTGGAGCTCCCCCTAGTGGCCACAGGGGCACATGGCAGGACTGGAGGGACTTAGGACTTGAGTCCCAAGTGTCTGCACATGTAGACACCTGCCAAAAATTGCTTAATGCATATTAAATTCAGTCATGCTTATTTTCATGTGTAGACACGCCCTATGAGTAAATATTTAGTTCTGATGTGCCAGCCTCTGTCTTGGCCAATTGAACAGTGCTGACCTGGAGACCTCAGGTGCTGAATATATAAAGCTCTATAAGCTGGCTGCTGGACCTTCATACTAACCCATATGAGCACTGACATAGGTGTAACCCAGTGGGTTACGTCACAATAAAGATTCTAGATAATGTTATATTTAAACATTATCCCCCTTATTTAAATGCATTAAATAATAGATCAATTTTAATTTATTCTATAAAAGCAGACAGTCTATGAAGATACATGTGCATGGTTAAAAGCTCCTTAAAGTTAAAATTGACTAAGTAACAGCTTGACATGAAGGAAAACAGCCTATATCCAGCTGAATCTTCACAGTGATCTGTGCTTTGCAAACTACTTTAAAAGCTTTGTGAAATTTATTTCTCCGTGCTTTCGTGCTAAATCCCCCTTAGTGATGTTAATAAATACAGCACTGTTAACACTGCAGATGAATGTCACACCTTCACAGATTGGGATGCGTTAGCTTGTTAAGATAACTGGGAAGGACAGAGAGAAGCAAGTGTTAAAACTTGGGTGATCAGTGCTGAAGTGGCTGAAAAGCTATGGACATTGAAGAGGGTTTTCTAGCATTAACAGGCTGAAACAGAGGAAAGAGAAAGAGAGACAGAACAGGGATCCAAGCAGTATTGGTATATATGACGGCTGTCTTCTGAATAGGTTCTAAGACTGTTGCTAGAACTGAGCAAATGCATCCAAAAACCCCCATAAAGATTGTTCTGCCTGAAGAAAGGTGTTTGTACCCGAAAGCTTGCAAAGAAGAATTTTTCCATCTATTTTAGTTGGTCTAATTAAAGATATCAGATTTACCCAAAGAACCTTGTCTAAGCATTCTGGTGTACTTGTTTTGAATGAAGGATCAAATTTGCTATGCTTGCAGCCTTTTGTTTTTTGTTCCCCTTTGTCTACTGAATTGCATGCAATGAACATTTCTAATTGGTGTAGTATTTTGATTTATTCAGTGAGATGATCAATGAGAATAAAGGATGGCGGTTCAAAAACAACATCACTCAAGAGGACATGCTTGAAGGTATGGGGAAACTTATTTTCCATCATTTGGTGAGCAATATAATTTAACCATACTGGTTAAGGGACTGAACTTGCTCCTTCTGGCAATGGCAGCAATGCTCCAGTCAGGAGGAGAAGTCAGTGCCAGAGATAACTTGTCATCTATTTGAGAGACCTCTTTATTGTTCTTCATCTAAGATCTGCTTTTCATCATTGTCCCCCAGCTGTTGCCCACTGTTGTTAAGCAGTCAGTCTGAGCCAAGGACAGAAGTGCAACTCGTTTAGTGTCTTTCTTCTAACTATTGTCTTACTTAATGTGTACCTCTGTACTGTGCAACAGCCAACTCAAACTGGCTCTTGCTTGAAGTTCACCACAACACATACCCTGACTAATTGCCGCTTCATAGTTTAAGACTTCCTTAGAAAAAGACAGAATTGTAAATTTAGCTTTGCAATGAAAGAGGCTGTTCTTAAAGATAAATAAACCTCTGTTTCCCATACAAACAGATGAGAATTTGTTATTTGACTCATCCCTCAGCAAGGAGAAGTAATATGGTGACAGCTATAGTGGATTATGCAGGGAGTATTATTTCAGAGAAAATTCAAATGACAACTTCCAAGTAACCATTGACAGCTCCTCTCTCTGATTGAGCTTCTGAAATCAATTTGAGATGAATGTTTTAGCTTTGACTTCTATCAGTCTTGTGTTCTGAACGCCATCAGCATTCGATCCAATGGGATATCTATTCTATTGCTCTGGCCACTGGATAGGCTGTCTCCACTTTATCCTTATAGCTTGTCACTGTAGCCTGGACGCTACTTGTGATCAAACCCATTTCCAATGTCTGCCCTGCCTTTCTGTGACAGTCACTGGACAGACTTCCTCCACTTTTTCAAAGCCTCTACTAGTCTGGTAGCAGCTGAGCCAAATCTGGCTGACATCATTTCCAGGGAAGGTTTCCAGCACAGGTTGAGGAGAAGATAACAAACAAGAGTGGCTGAAACAGCAGGCAAAGGAGCAGGATTAATGAGACAGCAGGCCAGTGCCCTGTACCCTTCCTTTTCAACTTCTATTACATAAATTCCTGTGGGACTGACCTGGCTGCTCCAAGTTCAACTAGACTTTAAGTCAGATACTATTAAATGGTCTGCTGCTGGCACCTATAAAAATTTACTGTTAGTACCTTTAAAAAAAATAATACCATGCTCTTATTCTTCTGAACATCTTTTCATTTCCCCTTTTTATAAAAGCCAAAGCCTTTCTGCAGCACACTGTTGCTATGCTAGTTTGGTGACCAGGCATGTTCATTAACCTGACATGAAACACCTTTTCTAATATTTGTCTGGTGTCCCTTCTGTACATAACACATTTCTAGACCTAGGCTATGTTTTCCGGCAAAGAACTTCTTTGTACCCTAGCTTAATATAATATTTGGTGATCCCACAAGTAAGTACTTTTATCTTTCATGGGTTTTTGTTTTGGCTAAAGGCCCAGATTCAAAGTCAAGCCTTGCAGGCAATCTACCATAGCAAAAGCAGCAGAGGCAGAGGAAATATGTTCAGCAGAAATCATAGCTCTAGCAGCTGCAGATCTAATCTATTTAATACTTCCACTAGAGCTTCAAGTTTAGGGCTCACAGGCTAAAGCTGAAACAGAAGACTATTATCATAATTCTAAATAGAAAGTAGAGTGTACTAAAGTTTGACAGGCATCACAAAAAATCATTGTACCTTGGTGTTCTTGATTCTAATATATACTCTGTTTACATCTTAACACACACAATATCATACACACACAATATAAATCTAAAATGAGAGACCAATATAATACCCTCACACAAGTATATTAGCCCACGTTTACTTGATCATACTTAACATTGAGTATATGGAATATGAAATAATTATTGAATGAAATATTGTCTTCTAAGGGATCAGTGAAAGTTGTAGGTTCTGTTACAGTCTTGGCCCTGAGTAGCCATATAATCTTTTTGATTAAACTCTGTTGATCACCATCAGCAAAAGATGATTTATTCACCAAAATTTAAGTCAGTGAGAACTTTCCTCTAGGGAGAAGGGAATTCTTAAGTGCCCTCATCATAATATGCTCATAGAGAGAATCCCTTATAATAATGCTCTCTTTTAGCCACTCTTTGTCTGTTTTCTCTTTGTTCATTTAAGCTGCAAGCTCTTTGTGCACATATAGGCTGCATCCGGACAAGCGAGCACATGCCTGTTGCAGCATCTCAAAGCAGTCTGAGATGCCTCAGGAGGCACACTAAAAACAAAAAAATGTTCCCCGTGCTGCAAATATGACTAAATTTGATACCAGGAAATTCCGGTACCAGAACATAAACCACTGGGGAAAAGCAGCACAGGAGGCTGAAGCAACAGAAAGCTAGGTCCTCCAGACCATCTGTATGGCTACTGTATGCTCCTGCTGTTCCAGCACGCTACTTCAATGGGGCAAGGCTGCAGTGGTGGATTGGACCCAGGCTCTGACCCTGGTAAGTAGGAACTTGGGGGTGGTAAGGAGACTGCTTGGGAGGGGCGGGTCTCCCACCTGCCCCTCCTCCCCACATGGTGCCCAGCCCCTGCTAGAGCAGCAGCAGCCGCCATCAGAGCACTTATGCTCACTCCTGACAGAGACCCCTGGCAGGGCAGTGCCACCCCAGACTGGTGACTGCACATGGCGCCAACCCAGCCACCGTGTGCCCTCAGAGCCAGCATGAAGCTAGTTTGGCCCAACAGCACACAGGACACATGCAGGCAGGACCCTGGCCCAAGGGTGCACAGCTTCTGCCTGCAGCACTGAAAGCTACGGGTGAAAGAACCAGTCCAGTTCTGTCCGAGGGCACATGGGCCGTGCTGGCACCATGTGAAGCTGCCAGTCTGAGGCGGTGCTGTGCTGCCAGGGGCCTCTGCCAGGAGCAAGCATGGATGCCCCAATGCCGCTGCTGCTGCAGGGGGACTGTGAACTGCATGGAGGGGGCAGGCAGGGGACCCAGCCCTGCTGAGCAGTCCCCTACACAGTCCCCCACAATCCACCCACAAACCCCACTCCTCCAACCCCCCCACCTACATACAGTAAAAACCATGTTATCCAGCACCTTAGAAACTGGCATGCTCTATTGACTGACATGACAGTAGGCACGGCAAAAGCAAAACCAGAAGTGCCCACTGTGGCACTTCTGGTTTTGCAGAGCCCCCACACCCCAGGGCAAAGCAACCTGTGTGGGGCCCCCCTCCCTGTCCCCTGAGACAACAATGCCAGGGCAGGGCAGCAGTGCACTGGATGTGGTGGGAGGGGCAGAGGCCTGAACAGGCAAAGATGCCTGTTCGGGCCTCTCAGGTAATCAGCATATTTGGTTATCTAGTACCCCCCCATATTTCCCATGGGTGCCAGATAACAGAGTTTTTGCTGTACCCACAAAGCCCACACCACCTTAAAACCCCGCACAAATCTCACCCCCACAAACCCTACACCTACTCACAAACCCCGCAAACACCCCTTGTCCCACCAAGCCCCACATCCCCCTATATCTGACACCCTGCATACCCAGCCACTAGACAGAATGGGACAGGACCTGCTGGCAGGAGCCATGGCTGCAGGGGCAACTGCCACACTGCAGCCCTGCCCTGTGCCCACACCAGTGCAATCCTGCCCTGTGTCCCACCCCATGCCCACACATGGGGCCTGGCCTGTGGGGGCTCCTGGTCCCAGGAACCACTTGAGGATGTGATGGGCTGGGTGGAGGTGTGGATTTGGCAGCAGGGGTATGTATGAGAGAGAGAGATGGGGGTCAGGGATGGGGGAGCTCTCCAGGTAGGATAGGCTGCCAGAGCTGGGCTTAGAGCCCCCCTGCCCTCCTAGGGCAGCTTGTTCAGGGGGAGGCTGCCCTGTAAGGGAAGGGGCTTCCCCAGCCCAGTCATTGGCCTCCAGTCAAGGGCTTCCCAGGGACAGCATGGGGATTGCTGGGGCCTGGGCACAGGTTCAAGGAGCAGAACAGCAAGGGATGGCACTGCTCAGAGCCACAAAGGAGTGGGAAGTACAGCTGCAGCTAGACTCATGTCCTGGGACTGGGATGGAGCTGCTGCTGGGAGAGAGCTAGTGGGGGCAGGCAGGGGCTGCAGGTCAGGAGTGTGGGGCACTGGTAAAGCTGTGGGTTGGAAGTAAGGGACAAGGGCAAGGGGAGGGCACTGCCGTATCAGTGCTACTCAGCACCCAACATCTTGGTGAGCAAAGGGGGTAGGAGCAGCTCTGATCTTTCTATGATAAAAAAACCAAAAACAAACACCGAAGTGTATAGATCTTTTGTTTTATGATGATGATAGTGGTCCCAGTAGGCTTCCAAACTGCTTTAACATTGTAAATATATCAATAAAACATTGCTGAACTGCTCTCTCTGTATAAAACTTTTAAACATGGAAAACTAGGATCCAGCAGCGGGGACTCAGATGGAGAGAAGATGAGGTGTCTGACCTCCTGGCTATTTGGGGCCAGGAGGATACACACCTTGACAGTTTGAAGCAGGCCACCATAAGGAGTACATCTTCCAGGTGATAAGTGCCCAGATGGCACAGCAGGGGCACCAGAAGACATGAGAGCAGTGCTGCCCAAAGGCCGACTGTGCAGTCACAGCCCACTGACAGCTGGCTCAGGGGTACAGGTAGCTTTGCTGCAGTGCTCTCATGTCTCATGTCAGTGCACCCATGAGGCCTTGTGGTCCCTGTCTGGGTGTCGCAAGTGTGTAGCCATGGGGCTGCAGGTCCAAGGTGGTGGATGTTCTTGCAAGTGGCAGCAGGTCACAGTCAGAAAACAACCCCCACTGCTAGACTGCTGCAGCAGGTAGAGGGTGCAGGGGCTACTCTAGGTTATGGCTGCTTCAGCAGTCCAGTTGGCACAGGGGGCTATTGTCCACAGACAGACTGGCTCGGCTTCAGAAGCTCCTGAGGGCAAGTAGACCTGAGCTGCTTGCCAGGCAGCTTTTCATACTGCTGCAGCCAGCACAGGGGCTGGCCCAGCCTCTAGCTCCCCCTGGCAGAAGGTGCAGGAGGAGCTGGGCAGGGTTTGCCCCAAGTGGCACAATTTACCCCACGCCAAATTGCATGTTCAGAAATGTGTGCTGAGGCACAAATCTCTGGCACAAATTTGTGCCACTGCTATTTGAGCTGCTGCAAGCGCACATGCCTGCATGCGTGGCCATACCCACATAGTGCAAAAGTGCAGTGGGCCCCAATTTCAGATGGGGTCTTTGAGTGCTGTAATACAAATGAATGGCAATGGGAATTCTACAGCGATTCCCCTATTCAGTTAAGACATGAGATGGAGTTATAGCTGAACACTCCTTTAGAGCAAGGCTTTTAAAATGTAGTGCTCTGCAAGGCCTTCTGCAAACTTTGCCCTAGTGCTGACAAACTGAAAACTGGACCTAAAAAGTGAATAAAATGGACATCTCTGAGCCTCACCCTAGCCTCACAAATGGGCAGAGACAATCTAATAGAACTTTATTTGCAATATCAGAAGAATAGGCGAATATAATATTAATTTAATAACCTGAAAAGAGCTGCACTACTAAAAGACTGGACTGATTCTTCAATATTAAACAGAACATTTAATCTGTAAGTGATGGGATAGTACTTCAGCCCCATTCAAAGTGTTATCTGGCTAAGACTTTTGCTCATTATAATAGGAAGAGAAATCAAGTCACTTTTGGCTGAATCTCAGTCAGGCAATAAGGCAAAATGCCATCAGTAGAAATTATGGCAGAATAAAGAGTGCAAAATTCTGATCCTTGGAAGACACTATTATTTTCTTTCTGTGTTACTTGGTTCTGTAATGGTTCCCATTAATGACAGGCATGGTATCAAACAGAACAAGGCAGATGTATAGAGCATGATTTTTTCTACAACCCAGACCTGAAATTCATTATGCCGGCAACGTTAGAGTTTAGAATAGTCTGGCAGATTGTTTCAACTTCCTCATTCACTGTCCTCTTTTATTTATTTCCTACTTATTTCTCCCTTTAGTATGCCTCAGAAAAGCTAGAGGCTATAAATCTATTTAATCTAAAGAGACTGAGGCAGCAGTTGTCATTAGACATGTCAAACATGGTAAAGGAGAATGCTGCCAATATGCTTAATGCGCTGCTCCAAATGAATGTGGTGAATGGCAAGGATGAGCAAGGAAAGTGAACAGAAACCAAAGAGCTTGGGTTTATCAGCGATAATTTAGGTGAGAAACGCCTGAAACGAGACTAAGATAAATTTAAAAGTTTGGAAAAAAGAAAAAAGCTACATTTTTAACAAGGTAATGTAACAGAGAAAGGCAGTGTCCCCAGCATCACCAAGAGAATGTTAAAATTTACAAAGAAACTGAAATCATTATAATTTGCTTGCTTATTCGATCTTAGAATGGGCTAATTGCAGTGCAATGGGGGAAGTTGCTTGTATGCGCCTGGGGGCAGAATGTGGCAGGCTAAAAGTTTCCAAACTTCATATTTTGTGTCAGTCATCTTGTGCAGAACTGGATGTAATACCAAATACCTCAATGGTACAAGTCTGGGGAAAAGTCTAAACAGGACTTCTTTAGTCTACTTCTCAGCCACACTGTTGCCTTCCCACTCAGTGCTCTGTGTTTTCTGTCCATGGAGAGTTATTTTCCCAGGCTATAGTCTCAGAGGTATTGACCAGGCAACATCTCCAGAGCTGCAGTAACATGCCAGGATGAGCATGACTCATGATTATTTGCCTTGAGATTAAAATAACTGGTAGAGTTATCCCCTTGTTTTTAGCAGGGCTATATGAAGAAACTCAAGATCAAGCTAAGGATGGATATTTTCAGGAGAAAAGGTATGGGTCAAAATTCTTTGCTAGTGTAGTGTCTTTCATGGTTAGTTGACAATATGCAGCACATTTACATTACTAAAAGTTACACTGGTGTCTGGAGTGGACAGAAAATAGACTCTCCTGTGGCAATTGCTTATAGTAGGTGCCAGGAGAGTTGGTAATAGCCTGTTTATATTGAGAAAAATTCCATGTCCTTGAGTTTTTACATCATTATAAAAACATTTTTCTTGATTATCTTTGCGCATTGAAGAAATACAGCCGCCTGATAACCCCACAGCTATGATTTCTCACTTCCTCTGCCTGCTAGATACACTAATATACTTGCATAGCTACTTATATTTTCTTGGACCCAAAAATATTCAGATGGCTGTGGATTCAACATGCAGAGCAGCTTTCCAATAGTCTACTGATGTCATACTTTTTTCATATCAAGTTTGACTTGGTGATCAGCTGTTACTCTTTCCTAGAGTCCTTCTAACTCAGACTTCTACTTTTCAACATCTAATTATATAACTTCGGAAAGAATTCATTTTTTCCCCATGACCTCTAACTGCTTTCTATTATGTAAACTACAATAATTTTACTTGACAACACTAAATGATAGAGCAATTTAATAATTTGAGCTCTTCAGACTTCTAGGCCAGGGGCAGACATTACACATAAACTGGTTTAAGTGATCTTAAACTAGTTTAAACCTGTAACAGAACAGACATTTAGTGCACATAAACCAGTTTGAAAATGTCTGAAACCAGTTTGAGATAAACCTGGTTGAATGTAGTATCAGACTTAACTGATTTGGCTCAAACTGGTTTATGCATGGTCTATCCCAGAACCTTTGCTGGACTGAGTTAAATCAGAGACCCCCAGTATCCCAGCATGGTCTCTGGGTGGGGTCTCTCCTCCAGCCCAGCCAGGCTGGCCCCACCCCACTGCTCCGCAGCCTGAGCAGGGACTGGCAGGGACAGGGGTCTGGCCAGAGAGAGGTTTAATTTCCCCCTTGCTGTGCCACTGGCAAGGACCCAAGCTGGGTCTGCTCACCCCCACCTCGCTGCTGCAGCACCCCGGGCACCATGGCTGCTGAGGCAGAGCGGGGCAGGGAGCAGCTCATGATCAGTCCATGCCACTGACACCACTGCAGCAGTCCCTGCACAAGGAGGTAAGTGCTTCCTGCAACCCTCCCTCCACTCCCCTCCCCACCCCATATCACTCAGGGTGCAAAAATTTTGTTACGTCTTTAATAACCGCTGACTGCTCTGATTAGGTACACTTTAGTGATTCAGACTTTCATCCTGCCCTTCTCCACACCATTTCACCTTGTCCAATCTTATTTTAATTTTTATTCCACTTCTCCCAAGCCATTTCTATATCTTTCCCTCTATTACATTTGCAGTTCTGAACTGCTAACATGGCTGTCCTCTGCTTTCTCATCACTAATGAAAACAAAATCAGTCACTAATGTTCATATATGCTACTTTCTTTTTTAGTTTATTTTACTCCAGGAGCAGTTATTTAAATTCCCATTGCAGCCTTTGGAAGTTGTGCCAACCAACACAGGAACACGGGTACCTAAAAGAGTACGATTTATGCATAATTAAAAAAATACAAAACAAAAGATGAATATTTAAATTAAAAGTGCAACATGTAATTTAAAACTGCCTGCGGGCAGCAATAACTTACAGCCTAGCAATATGTTGCATGCTGTTGCTTGCTGTAATACAAGTTGCTCATCTTCTAAGATTCCCTATTATAGCACTATGCTGAATAAACTGAGCTTACTGAACTAGACCCTAGCTCCTAGCTCCCATTCATATTAAAACCTAGTCTGCATAATTTCTTTCAGGTGGCTTCAATTAATAGAAATTGCCTACAAAAAACCACTTCTTTAGGTCTTATTCAGCATAGCAGTTTCTTTCTCTGAGGAATTAAGCGCTGTGTTTTATAACAACCATTTTCTATTGGCCTAAATCAGGAGATTCAAGCTCACCTGTGGCCCCTGATTGGCTTCACATCACAGCGTTCTTCATGGGCCAGATCAGCGAGGAACAGCATGAGGGTTTGACTCAACTGTTCATCATGCCTCCCCGGCTTCTAGCCCCCAGCCAGTATCCTGAATGTGTCCTGAATGTGGCTATGTAGCTGGGCATTCAACTCAAGCCCCACCCTCACTCACCCTTCCCCAGATTCCCAGCTTCTCTGTGAGGCCATGTTTGACACACCTGACCTAATGATTAACGCACTGAGCCTTCATCCCTAAAAGGTTAAAAAAGAAACGGAATAATTTTTGAAAGCTTTCTTTCTGTTCTATCCAAGCTTAAAAATAAGAGAAATGTCAGATCTGACCTGGAGTGACTTATTTGAGGGACTTAGTTGAAATGTCAGATTTGCAGTGGGACCTCTTTTACCTCTTAGGTAAAGGGACATTAAACAAACCTCCAAAATCAGTTGTGAGAACTGGCACACTAGAGCATTGTAAGGTTCTGTTCCTAAATCCAACAGCTTGTTCTGCCACTGCAAGAGTTTGCACTTCCAGGTACACTTGTCATGGTAATGAAGAAACACAACCTTTCCCTATATTTCCAACAATGGCTGTAGAAGGCTCCTGTCATTAATGTTTAAGGAGCAGGCAGAGGCAGATCACTGCAGAAGAAAGCCAAGGATCTGACAGCATTTCCTACTGCAGAAATGCAAGGCCCCGCAGGGTTAGAAGAACAAGACTAAGCTGTGAGTTTGAACTGTAATCTCCCACCTGGCAATTCATTACAAAGCTGATAGACTGACTCTCAGGACAAGCTCAGGTCTCATTTGTCACACCCCTGCTGTTCTGTCTGTTGGCTTTTACTGAGCAGAAACTACCAATTCTGTTGAATTGTGCAATGGTTGTGTGACGTGCCCAATGGAAACTAAAATGAGGCAAATAACTAATAAGCTTCAAATTCAGTTTGGGTTCAAAGTTATGTCTTCTGAGCAGAAGGGTTTCCGAGGTGAAGTTACATACTTTCCTGGCCTACTTTGTTTGTTTCCCCTAGGGTCCTTCCAAGCAAATGCAGTGGACTTCATCCTGACCTCCAAGTCAGTGGCATAAAATAAGGGACCTTAATTCAGCAGGGCTATTTTGTATTTCCAGTGGTGTAAAATATACCCTCATTATTTCTATGTTTCAATAGATGGCGAAAACCTGGGGAGGGTCCTGTCTTTTCTCTTTCATGAGACATGTCTTCCTTAAAACTTCAGTACTTTCACTAAGACAATTCTTTTTTAAAGTACAAAGAATGAACCACAACATTTCCAGTGCAGTTCTGCTTGGCAGGTGTACTGTACATTGATTGCCTTGCTTCAGATTCCTATAACTGATCTTGATGGAGTTATATTGGTGTGCAGTGCATCAATCCATTCTCATTAGGTATAACTCTGAAGTATAAAACTCACTAATGGAAACCATGAGGACCTTCTAGAAGGAATGTTAGGCAGTTGAAGACAATAGGCAGGGCATTAGACACTACCCATACACTCTTCCTAAATCCACAGTCAGCATGTTCTCCCACTGCAGGAGTTGGCACTTCCAGGTACGCATCCAGATGCAGAACTCAGGTAGCAGGAGAAAACACTGGCCAGAAATACTGGTTATTTAAAAAGAGTAATATATTTTGCTTTCCTTTCAGTTATAATGGACACATTATACTTTAGTACTTTTGGAAGTCCTAAAGCATGGGGCAATAACCATCTGTACTGTGCCATATGGGCAGTGCACACTTAGACTTCCCCACTACATCGCTGTAGCAGCATGCTATAACCAGGCAGCATTCTGCTATGGCAATGTAGCTAGTGCTCATGTATAGACCCATGTAATTGTTACATTGCCATAGTGTGCTGTATGGTGATATAGCGCATTGTTACATTGCTGTAAGTCGACATGTAGATGCAACCAGTAATTCCTAACTTGTGTGGAATACCTGATTCCCACATGAGGAATCCTTTCTGACTTAGGAAATGCACAGAAGTAACCAAAAAGTTGCTTTTTCAATATTTATATTAAAATGTATCAATGTGCTTCATAACTAATTCTAATAATTGTGTTCTACTTACTTTATTTTATAGTAAGTGGAACAGTGGGGTTATATTAGAGATGAACCTGACCTATATGGTTATAAGGTGACCCGATATAGTACTTGTTTTAACAAATGTTTGATTTATGGATGCAAATTGTGCGTATGCACACAACTCTGTCATTACTGGTAGTGAAAGTCATTTATTGTGAAAGTCAAATACAATACACTGCTGATGTTACTTCTATAGAGATATGATAGTGGAATAGTTAAAGTGTCCTGCTGTGGATCTAGAGCTATGAATCTGAACTTTGCTCTGTATTCATGCTGAAGAGTAATCTAAACAAACCAGCTATAAATGGGTACCGGTCATTCATGATGGGAAATCAGAGTCAGCTGGATATGTTAGCCCTATCCTTTGCATACCACTAGCTATAGAAACTGGTGTTTCTTAAGCACACTAGCCTGATTGGCATTCTAAGCTCAGGCAGACCATAAATCACTACTTCTTTGCATTTTTCCCCTGCATCAGTAGCATGTTCACTGATGTTCTTAAGCATGCTGAAGTTGAAAAATGGGTCAGTTTGCTTTTTGGGTACCCAAAAAATATAGACTTGCATTTTAGAGTGAAATCATTTATGACATTTTATAACGATAATAAGGTACAGCTCAAACTCTTGTTCCCTCTCAAGGGAGCGAAGAAACTCTAAGCTCTCAGAAAACGTATTGGAAGCATTTTCCAAACCAGCTGGAAGCTAGCATAGAAATTAAAGAAAAAAATCATCATCTTTCCTTAAACAAGTCCATAGTTAAGTCAGAATGGGGTCCTGCTCTGCACCATTTTACAATAGTAATAACATGAAATTAGCTTTTCCTTAAATTCAATGCTGACTTTTCCCCTGTTGAAGTGTTCTCCCTCTGCATTTTCGGTGAGTTTAGTACTCATAATACATACAACAGCAGTCTAGAGCCTGTTTGGTCCTCCTCTCACTCTTTTCAGGACAATAAAGATATTACAACAAATTCTTTGAAACATTTATTAAAACATTTTTCCCATAATTCATTTAGAACTCAGCTTGAGATTTTTGTCAATTGACAAGTTGACAAGTAGGACTGAGATTGTAACACAGTTTGTTTTTTTGTAGCAGTAGGTTTTTAAATAGTGTCCTATATTATACCATTCTTATTTCTTATGCTGCTCTCCTCTCCTCACCTGCCCCACCTACCTGTATCACACTTATTGTCCGCCATAGCTTTTAATCCACACTGCCATGCATTTGCATTTCCACAGACCTGCATTTTACATATTGGCTTCTGTTCCATCCAAGAAAACCCAAGACACAAGCAAACTCTCCCTATGCCAGAAAAGGGTGTTTGTGCCCAAAAGCTTGCAAAGAACAATTTTTCCAGCTATTTAGTTGGTCTAATAAAATATATTACATTGACCCAAAGAACCTTGTCTTCTTTTAACCAGGCACTTGTCAGCAGATAAAGCCTCCACTCACATGTATGGACACATTTATAACAGCAAGGGGCAGGGAATGTTATAGCAGCAAGAAAACAAGGAGAAAATGTCTTGCTGCTGTTACTCAAGGTTCACCTTTCAAATCATTGGCTTGGCACGGAGTTGGCTGCAAGTTGTTTCTTCCACAGTTCCAAAATAGCCTGTGCTTGACATGTTTGTGAATACTGCAAACGTACTCTGCCTAAGAAATAATATTTTTCTGCTATTTATCATTATTCCAATTATAGAACTATCAAACAAACAGAAAAAGTACATCTGTGGAATTTATTAACACTGCTACAACAACTTTCTCCTGCCCAAGGCTTAAATTTGATTTGCCAAAATAGAAAGGCAGCAAAGACAGTCTGTCAGAAATAGACTCATGTCAGCGGTCTTTATATGGATTGTAAAAGAAAAAAAAAAGAAAAGAAAAGAAAAAAGAAGAGAAAAGAAAAGGAGGTCTGTTTGTCCAAAGGTTTCAGGGGAAACTCAACAGCCTCCCATTAAATGGATCCTTAGCTGATATAAAGTATCCACTGAAGATCTGTCATGTACAAGTCTCTCCTTAATGTGGGAAAAGTGGAGAATTTGCATAGCTTTCTCATCTCTCAGCCTGCCATACTGCCAACCGAGATTATAAAATGGCTGCAAGGAGGGACTAAATTTTCCATCATCTCTTATCACAATCTCAAAGAGAGGTCATCTGGGAACCCCAATAGCCTTATCCCACAATAACAAGAAGAGAATTCCAGCTAAGCTTCCGCAAGAAAATTTGCTCTCAGATCCTAAAACCAGCAAGTCAGCAACAGCATTTTATCCAAAATGCTAAACAATTACCCTTATCGCACCCACCTCCGTGATCTGGAACCTGACAAATAACACAGGAAAAACCTGCAACAGGACAACAATTGCCAGTTCCAGCCATCCAGAAATCCTGACTCAGAGCTCAAACAGAACGATCCAGAATAATATATTTTCCAAACTAATAAACTCTGGGTAGCTTATTTGCTTTCTGCTATACATTTTCAAGTCTTCTTCTGCAACCAGGAAAATTAAAATCAATGTTATCATGAAATCACCTGGACTGCAGGACCTCAGGCATCATAAGAAACATCAGATATCACATTTGGAAATACTAGATATGTAGGCCAGCAAAGTTTTCTCCATAAGTCTTAGGGGGTTGGTATTCCCTCTAAAACTCTAATATATATCACTTAAAAAACCTACAAGAGTAAATATTAAGGTTGCACATCCACTTATTAAACTCAAGTTTGTAAAATAATAATAATTTGGGCAAGCTGCACATATTCTGTGTTTTCTATCCCTGTTCTTTTTTTAAATGTGTATTTTTATGTGAGAAAATTATACCATAAAGCTTGAAAGAGATGGAGAATTCACTAATATTTTCACAGTTCATTAGGTAGTTTGTTTCATTGGGTAAGCACATTTATTGTTAAACTTTTTGCTGTATTTCTAAGATAAGTTTGCCCCTTTTCAGTGTGCCCACTACTGAGGAGATTGTATCCCCAAGAATATTTTGTACAGAGTTGAGACAGCTCTAGAATGTGGGTTTGCTCTTTCTGGCAGTATCATGATATGTGCAAAAATTACATGAAGTCATTCAGCATCAATGTAGAAAGCTGGGAGGAGTGCTTAATTCTGTCCAATCTGGAGGCAACATCGGGCACCAGGTCCAGCTCAGCATGAAGCGGCTTTGATCCAGAGGATGGAAAGCAAAGTGAGAAAGAAGGAAGCAGCGTGCTGTAAACCTGGACTCCAATTCAGACAACTCATGGATCTGTGAAACTTGTAACAAGCTATGCCACTAAAATTGGGCAGAGGAACTGTGAAAATATCAAGGAGACATTTTGTTTCATTTTGAGAACAGATAATAAGAGTGGGACTATCAAAACTGTCATGGACTTCACTAGGAGCAGAGTCAATATGGAGTGCTTTTGAAAATCTTATTACAAACTTTGGTCATTTGCTTTAAGCATAATTAAGCGCTGCATCTCTGGAAACTCAGACTAAACTAGTTCACCTCTAAAACAACATACAACCGAACAGAATTTTTAACACTGACCAAGCAAATAGGCATATGTGTAATTTCACACACAAAAACAATCTCATTGAAGTCAATTTGATTTTTCCATTGACCAAGATTGGAACCTTAAGCTAATAATGAGAAGGCCAGACTCATCAGAAATGTCTCCATGGCTTAGAAAAAGTGGCTTTGTTCTTTGGGCCAGATCTTCAAAGGGGCTTTTGCAAGACAACCCTCAGTATTGCCAGGCCCAGCGTTCAGATGCTAGCTCCTAAAATGGAATTCACAAACCTGAAGTAGATGCTTAAATTCTGTACTTAGCTCTTGGGTGGGCAACACATTTACATCAAAGAAATCACAGCTTTTACATCATCGTAAAAACAAAAACCAAAAGCACACAGGCCTATGCTGATGTCATTTATTCAAATCTGATATAGGATTATCTCAGGAAAAATAAGGAGCAAAAATATTCTGCTGTAGGTGTCACATGGCACTTTATTTTACAGTAGCTGCTTCCTCAAGGCAAACAAGCTGTTACTTGATCCCCCACTACTTAGTATTAAGTTAGAATAATAGCAACCTACTGCCACCCTACCTACCGTGTGTAGTTACCACAGAATAGATGTTCATCTGTTTGTTTGGGATCCCAGTGTAATGTGTCACAAGTCCAGTTATTAGGAGCCTGGGAACAGGATTCACAAAAGGCAGCATGATGAGTAGGGAGATAACTAAGCTGGCCAGTAGGAACCACTGGAAAATGATACTACCTGAAATTCTGCCTCTTCTACACTTGGCTGCTTATCTGAGACTGGTAATAAGCATTGGAAACCACTTCTGGGAATTCAGTGCCTAAATTGTAACTTTGGCTACTAGGTGCTAAATCATTTTCTTTTAAAATGCAGGGGAGTAGAGCCACCCACATTACACATCCTAGAAGTGAAAGACCTGTGTTCAATTCCCACCTCAGCCTAATAGGTTCAACTCCATATTCTGCATCTCCCAGGGGAAAGCTCTAACAACCAAGCTAGAGCCAGATGTCTCCTCACCTCTTGTTGAATCTGACTTTTTAATGGCAAGTGACTAAGCAGGTCTTAAAAGGACCAAAGCCAAGAACTCTAGCTCTCCTGAAAATTTTATTCAACAACTGTTTATGATATCTCCTACTTTTCTCTATCTCTCCCACTGTAATACAACATAAAAACTACATTAAGATTCAGACCAAAGATATGGGTGCCCAATAGTTAAATATGTTGTTAATAAATATTCATAAAATAGTATGTCAACAATGTATATAACCAACTACCTATCATAGGATCATCAGGTAAGCACCTTCATAAATCATGCAGGCATCTTGCAACAGCTGTTCAATAGTCATGAAAGCAAAATTGTGCTCAAAGAACAGTTAGTTGGTTCTTACTAGGCCTGTGCAAAGCAGCTAGTATTTGCTTTGGATTCGGATTCAGCCACTTTGGGGCACAGCGATTTGGTGATTCAGATCACTGTCCCAAATCGTTTTGGACGAATCTGATTCGAAGATTCAGCTGCTGCCACATCTCCAAAACACCCAAGCCCATCCCCTGCCTACTCTCCCAGCCCAGCAGTGGCTGCCCCACCCACTGCAGCTCCCAGCACTTTGGAAAGAAAAAAATGACCCAACTTGCTGGGTGCTGCCAGGCAGGGTGGCAATCCCCACTGCCCCGCACTGCATGGGGCACTCTGCATGAGCCCCCCTCCCCCACTGTCCCAGCCCCACACATGGCTGCCCCACCTGCCCCAGCTCTGGTCCTTTACTGAAAAAAAATAAGAAAACTCCCTAGACTCACCATTCCCACCAGTGGGGGCTTATTCCCACTGCCCCGTGCCATGTGGGGGGCTCTGCACAAGCCCCACAAAGCCCCAAGTCCACTGAGCTGCAGCAACTGAGGCTGAATATGCTCTGAATTGAATCAGCACCCAAAGCTTCACAAAGCCCTAATTCTTACAGTACTAGGATCACAAAGTGTTATTTTCAGCGATAGTGCTAATGTTTCAGTGCTAGTAGTTAGGGTTCTGAGGAATTGCAGCAGGTGGTTCATTTTGAAGCTGTTTCAATGTTGTTTGAGCTCAAAACAGTGAAATCAAAACAAAATGAAAGTCTTCAAAACAGCTTTAAAACAAAACGGGGGCATTACACACATTTCAAAATTTTTTAAACGTTTTGAGTTTTGAAGCTGGGCTTGCTTGCAGCTAAACAGAAACGGGGGGCGGGCAATGGAGGGAGGCAGGGGGAAGGACTGCTCTTATATTGACATCTAGCTCTGGGTTCGATTCCCCAGCTCTCTGATCACATCCCCCAGCTCTCTGAGCAGCTCGTCTCAGGTGGCATGGGCCCCCAATCTGCATGTGGTGTTTCAGCAGGCTGCTGCTGCAGGCTGGGGCCAGCAGCAGCTGCTTTGCAGCCTGCACCAAGCACCAGGAAGACTGTGGTGCTGCTGCTGGATGATGCAGGATGACAGCAGGTTGCCGCTGCCATCTGGGAATGGCGGTGCCTCTGGGCTATTTCCCCAGCCAGCAGCAGCAGCCTGCTGAAACCCTGCATGCAGATCTGGGGGCCGCACCCCCTGGGAAGAGCTGGGGGAGTGATCAGATAGCTGGGGAAATGAACTGGGAGCTCTGGCTGACAGGTGCAGCCACCCCAGCTTCCTGGCAGTGCACAGTGCCCTGCCAGGCTGAGCTGCACTCACACAAAGGTGCAGCTGCCACACGGGTGCCAGGCAAGGGGGCGATCCCACTCCCCCCACTGCCCCGTGCGGCATGGGGAGGCTGTGCCATGAGCCCTCAGAGGCCCCTATCACCACTGCCAGAGCCCATTAGTTTTTGGGGTTTTTTTAAAGCTCCGCACTCATCGGCTGCAGAGCATATGGATGACGGCATGCTGTCCCTGCTGGCTGGGGCCAGCACCAGCACCCAAGTCTACCTGGCACAGCCCATGCCAAGCACCAGGAAGAACCCAGTGCTGGCACTGGCCCCAGCTGGCAGCGGCAGCCTGCTGTCATCCTGCACACAGATCTGGGGGCCCACGCCCCCAGCAAGCACTGTGGGGCTGTGCCGGACTCCTCCCAGGGGGTACGGGCCCCCAGATCTGTATGCAGGATGATGCCAGCAAGTGATACTAGTTTTGCTTTGAGCAGTTCGAGGTGCAGTTCCACAAAAACTGCTGCACCTATCTCCTTGAGACTTGGCAGAGAAGGGGCTACCATCCAAATCAGGCAGGAAATGAGACAGTTATAAGCATTTTGATGATTCCCCATTATTGCTCATTAGGTGCATCTTGCATTCTAAGAATGAGTTAACACCTGAGTTTATACCAAGCCACCCTGAGTTAAAAAAGGCACCTGATGTAAATCAGCCAAACTCTACTGACCTCAATGGTGGTACAATGCCCTTCAGCAAATGAAGATGGGGATAGATGCATATTTCATTCCTCGGGTAACCAAGACAAGCATTTAAGCACAAACAAGCAGCATGAAACAGTGCTATGTTTTATTTAATAATGAGTTTTCATTTCTTGTGTCTCAGAGAGATTATCAAGAGGAGGTAGAATGTACTTGCAACAACTGATTAATTAAAAAAAGGAAACATTTTTCGTTGTTGTGTCAAATATTCAGCCATACTGAAACTGTTTCCACATACTTCTTTTGTTACCACCGTAGGAAACTCATCAATCAGAAATAGGAGTATTCCTATAGTCATTGCTGTCAAGATCCTGTTTTAGTGAAAGAAATAGAGCTGTATAACCATATCTAAAATAAGCAAACAAATTACAGCTGAGTGGTTTAAGCTGTTTGTGACCTCTAGCTTATGCATTATCATAAATAACAAAAACAATAATGTCCTACATGATTAATTAAAACTACACTGTCCAGAGTGAAAGAAAGCAACAACATACTATAGTCTATTTAATGGGCTGATGGCTCAGAATTGTAATGACTCTATAAAACATTGAGTTTGGAAAGTGAGAGAAAAGATTTATCACAGGAGACATTTTAGATCATTAGTAAAAGTTAATAATTTAAGGGCCCTATTTCCTAAGGCAAAGCCTATTTGTTTACTTTTCATGCATTTTGTTTTTCCAAATTAGCAAGAACAACGAACAATATCACCTGAACATCCTCACAATATCTTACCAGTAAGCTGCTGTAATAAATGACATTTAACTCCCTGGGGTCCCAATACAACAAGCATTTAAGCAGTTTCTTAAGTCCATAAGGACAGATTCTCAGGTGATTTAAACTGCCATAATAATAACTGCCACAAATGAGACTTATGTGAGTGATTAAATGCACTGCTGAACTGGAAGCTGAAAGAAACATTTCAATACTTGGTTTCTTTTATATGACGCTGTGCTGAAATAGAAATAAGTGTTTATTTAGGGGCTTTCCTGATATTTGTATTTGCATGTATTATGAATGTTCAATAAATTTATGTATAACCTTCACTAAATAATTTCTCTGTTATTTATGATATCAGAGCACTGACATGATGTTCCAGCTCTAAGACTATTCAGTCTGAGATAACATTACACTCCCTAAAACTTAATTACCATTCCCTGTGGTTATGCAGTCATTTAGTTGGTGATCTCATTATGTAGCCAAAGCTATTAGGATAACATCAAACTGGTTTCAGGAAAGCACATTAGTTAATTATAAAGTAATCTAAAACAAACCAAAAGGAGAATCTATTTGATTTATTCTAATTGTTTACGGATCCTATAAATTCTCTAGTTTGCAAATGTGGTTCGAGGAAGCTGGCGAGGCCATTACTTCTCTTGTTATCTGAGGCATAGGATTAACATGTTTTTGGTATTTTCCTTTTAAACAATTTTCATATACTAGGGAGGCTGACTTGCAGCTTTAGGTTACAGTCCCCACACTCGATTTTGGCCTCATTGGGCACGTGCAAATGAGCAAGTATGTGCGTTGCCCTGGGGACAAATAGCAGCAGCACATAGTTGTGCCTCTGCTGCTTGTCCCTGGGGAATGCCCCTGTGCACACACTCTGGCACATGGCAAGCTGCCCTGGGTGGAGTGGGAGAGGCTGGGGCCAGAACCTGTGTTGGCTCCAGCAGCCTTAACTAAGGTGCTGGGGGACCTCCTGGGGCTTCAGCAGTGGCAATCTGGATGGGCAGAGCCTGGCTGGAAGCCAGGCATGGCTCTCCTCTGGCTGGTCAAGATGGACCCATTGGTATCAATAGGAGTTTGGCAACTGCTTTTAATACTCTATGAGAGATGCTGAAGGATGGCAATTATAACTGCATATTACATTCCAGTATTTGGTCCTGTAGGAATCATTGCATGAATTAGGGTTGCAGAAGCAGGCCTTTCCCTGCATTTGATATGTTGTACTTACATCCTACTCTATTTGTTTCTCTCATCTTCTTTTTATATGCTGCTGCCTTCTAAGACAGAGTGCAAATGCTATTCTGAGCTAGGTGCAAAATGACTGCCACTGCTGTAATTTTTTTTTTTTACTATTTATACTGAACTACTGTAAGGTCACAAATGGGTGCAGTCCCATTATTCCAGGCATTGTACAAACACTCAGTTCTGCCTTATAGGGCTCTATATGCATGCAATACATCTTTTTAAAAAGGGATTCTCTTTTTTTTTTCTGCGTTTGCACAGAAAGACCCTGGGTTCTCAAGCACTAGCTCAATTCAAACAAAAACTTCCAGGCCCCTGCAATTATTCTGTGCATGGCTTGGTCCTAGGATCCCATTCTTCCTTGTTGATATGAATGGTCACCCATTGCAATAACAGACCACTGCCGATTGCTTTGTAGCCTGTTAAAGCTCACCAGGAAGCAATAGGGATTTATTTCTTAGTTGCATTTCCCATGCAACATGAAATCTGTCCTTCCTTACTTACAATTTTTCATTATGCTCATCAGAAAGCTTATTCTTAGTGTAGACCAGGACCAGCATACCTAAAGAGATACTGTAGACAATGCAATATTTACAGTATCAAGTCAGGTAGCACATGCATTCACACTCTAGTGCATTATATATGTTGTTAGTGGATAGTTTTATGCTCTAACGCTCAGTTTCTGTAGGCAAACATATTAGTTTAGGCATCAAGTTAAACCAAAGTAAGCTCCAGTATGCCCCCACCTGCATCTACCAAGAAATATTCTGTAATATTTTTCTCACAAAAGTACTTTCTTTAAAAAGAGCGATCAATTGTTTGCCATGCCATCCCTGTCCTTCCTAAAGCTCCTACCCCAGCTAAGGCACATAGGCAGCTTGCAGACATTAAAAAAAACAAAACCCAAAACGGTCCTTTACTTTCAACACAGCATGCTCCTGCACCAGGCCCAGTTCATGCCCAAAAGAGGCATCATGTTAATTGGACCTGGCTTGCCCAATGTCTGTATAGATAGGGGATTTTAGTGGGGCTTTTTTGATTTTTTTAAATCTAATAGCAGATTGAATCAGCTTTAGATAAAAGTGCCAAAAAGTCCCTCTGAAGCACCCAATCAATACAGATGCTGCAAAGCTGGGTTGAAGTAACATGCTGCTTCTTCTGGTAAAGTATGTTTTGTTTTGTTTTCGGGTGTTTTAATATCTGCAAGCAGCTATAAAGCCCTAGCTAGGCAGATTTTGCAAACCCCCCCCCTAAAATTCTTTAAAACCTATTAGTTTTGTAATAACTAAAGAATACTTTGGCCACAGATTGGAAGCTGAGTGAGATGAAAATGCCACTTCCATTGCTGAGCCAGTCTTCAGCCCATTAAAATCTATTGAAGAACTCTCACAGGCTTCAATGGAAGCAGAACTAGGCCTCTTCCTGCTTCAAGCTAAATCACAGTCCCCCAGCATCCCAGAATGCATCCCAGCATCTTCCCAGCATCTTCATCAGTGACTTGGACAAGGGGGTAAAAAGCACCCTGTTCAAATTTGCTGATGACACTAAGATGTGGGGGGATGTGGGCACACTAGTAGGAAGCAACGGGCTACAATTGGACCTGGACAGGTTACAAGCGTGGGCGGATGAGAATAGAATGGGATTCAACACAGACAAGTGCAAGGTGATGCACCTGGGGAGGAACAACCAGCACCATACCTACAGGTTGGGGAACTCCCCTCTTGTCAGCACAGAGGCGGAAAAGGATCTTGGAGTCATCATTGACGCCAAGATGAACATGGGCCGGCAGTGTGGGAGGCAGTCAGGAAGGCCAACCATACTTTGTCATGCATCCACAGATGCATCTCGATCAGGTCCAAAGAGGTGATCCTCCCGCTCTATGCGGCACTGGTCAGGCCGCAGTTGGAGTACTGCATCCAGTTCTGGGCGCCGCACTTCAAGAGGGATGTGGACAGCATGGAGACGGTCCAGAGGAGGGCCACTTGCATGATCAGGGGGCAGCAGGGCAGGCCCTATGAGGAGAGGCTACAGGACCTGAACCTGTTCAGCCTCCAAAAGAGAAGGCTGAGGGGGGATCTAGTGGCCTGTTATAAACTAGTCAGGGGGGATCAGCAGGCATTGGGGGAGTCCCTGTTCCCCCGAGCACCGCCAGGAGTGACCAGGAATAACGGTCACAAGCTGGCAGAGGGTAGATTTAGGCTAGATATCAGGAGGCGCTACTTCACGGTCAGTGCGGCTAGGATCTGGAAACAACTTCCAAGAGAAGTGGTGCAGGCTCCTACCCTGGGGGTTTTTAAGAGGAGGCTCGATGTACACCTTGCTGGGGTTGTTTGACCCCAGTACTCTTTCCTGCCATGGCAGGGGGTCGGACTAGATGATCTACTCAGGTCCCTTCCAATCCTAGAAACTATGACACTATGAATGCTTTCCAGCCCTGGGTTAGGCTGGACTGGGCTGTCTGCAGGAAGAAGAAGTGATGAGCAACCCTGAAGAGTCCTGCTGTTGTGATTTTGGACTGCAAAATCTCAGAGACCTTGGGGGAAGCAGGAAGAGGAAGAAAACACACAGCTTATGCTGACTACATGCCAAAGAGCCATGCTCTGTCACCCCCTAGCTTTTGGCTTAAGCCACTGCAGGTATGTGGCTGCTTTTCTTGAATAAAAGGTAAATGTCTGTCCAGTTGTTTTTCAGTTTAATCTCCGAAATTTAAACTAACCTGCAAAGACTGAATTGATTCAGCCTCATGCTTTCTTACTTTGCTCAGCCAAGATGTACAACAGTTTTTATCATGAAGGCACTAAAAGCTGATCCATGGGATTAGAAAAACATTTCCAGAATTATAACATATTCAGGGAGGGTTATACTTCATGTTAGTAAGGTACTAGATACAGTTGGATGAGTAATTCAAACACCTGTACTTGGGAAGCTACTTTATAATTCTAGCTGTAATAAGTACTTGCCCAAGACAATTCATTCTGGCTTCTCCCTCTTTTACCTTTGTACTTCGTGGTTTCATGTCTAGGAAGCAGAGCTATTGCTTACCTAATTAGAAAGTATTGGAATGTAAATCTAATGAGTGTAACAGCAGGTGGAACCAGGGGGCAGCCTGCAGAGCTGTAATGAGTGTTAATTTGGACAGTACCTCCCAGAAACCTCCAGGGGCTGAGAGGCAGGGAAAAAGGAAGAGGAAGGAATAAAGAGAAGAGAAATTAGTGTGCACGTGGAACCTGGTCAGTAGGTCGGTGGGAAGTGGTTAGTATTCGTTTCAGATTCAGCCGATTCAGGGGATGGTGATTTGATCTGGTGATTCGAATCATTCATAGATTCATAGATTCATAGATGCTAGGGTCGGAAGGGACCTCAATAGATCATCGAGTCCGACCCCCTGCATAAGCAGGAAAGAGTGCCGGGCCTACATTACCCCAGCTAGATACACATCCAACCTTCTCTTGAATACCCCCAGGGTAGGGGAGAGCACCACCTCCCTTGGGAGCCCGTTCCAGACCTTGGCCACTCGAACTGTGAAGAAGTTCCTCCTAATATCTAATCTAAATCTGCTCTCCTCCAGCTTGTGGCCATTATTTCTTGTAACCCCCAGGGGCGCCTTGGTGAATAAATACTCACCAATTCCCTTCTGTGCCCCCCTGACGAACTTATAGGCAGCCACCAGGTCGCCTCTCAACCTTCTCTTGCGGAGGCTGAAAAGGTCCAGTTCCTCTAATCTCTCCTCATAGGGCTTGGCCTGCAGGCCCTTAACCATACGAGTGGCCCTTCTCTGGACCCTCTCCAGGTTATCCGCATCTTTCTTGAAGTGCGGCGCCCAGAACTGCACGCAGTACTCCAGCTGCGGTCTGACCAGCGCCCGATAGAGGGGAAGCATCACCTCCTTGGACCTATTTGTCATGCATCTGCTGATGCACGATAAAGTGCCATTGGCTTTTCTGATGGTTTCGTCACACTGCCGACTCATGTTCATCTTGGAGTCTACTAGGACTCCAAGATCCCTTTCCACTTCCGTGCCACCCAGCAGGTCATTTCCTAGGCTGTAGGTGTGCTGGACATTTTTCCTCCCTAGATGCAGCACTTTGCATTTCTCCTTGTTGAACTGCATTCTGTTGTTTTCTGCCCACTTGTCTAACCTGTCCAGGTCTGCTTGCAGCTGTTCCCTGCCCTCCGGCGTGTCCACTTCGCCCCATAGCTTAGTGTCATCTGCAAACTTGGACAGAGTACATTTCACCCCCTCGTCCAAGTCGCTGATGAAGACATTAAAGAGTATCGGTCCAAGCACCGAGCCCTGCGGGACCCCACTGCCCACACTCTTCCAGGTCGAAACCGACCCATCCACCACAACTCTCTGGGTGCGACCCTCCAGCCAATTCTCCACCCACCGGACTGTGCAGTCATCCAAGTCACAGCCCCTTAACTTGTTCACCAGTATGGGGTGGGATACCGTGTCAAAGGCCTTCCTGAAGTCCAAGTATACGACATCCACCCCTCCTCCTGCATCGAGGCGTTTTGTGACCTGGTCATAAAAAGAGACTAGATTGGTCAGGCACGATCTACCTGCCACGAACCCGTGCTGGTTTCCCCTCAGCATAATTTGTCCTGCCGGGCTCTCACAAATGTGAGCCTTGATAATTTTCTCAAAGATTTTGCCAAGGATGGAGGTGAGACTGACTGGCCTATAGTTACCCGGGTCCTCCTTCCTCCCCTTCTTGAAAATGGGAACCACATTGGCCCTTTTCCAGTCCTCCGGGACTTGACCCGTGCGCCACGAGCGTTCAAATATTCCCGCCAGTGGCTCTGCAATGATGTCGGCCAGTGCCTTCAGTACCCTCGGATGGAGCTCATCCGGGCCTGCCGACTTAAAGGCATCCAGTTCCTCCAAGTGACCCTGCACCACCTCAGGGTCCACGCATGGAAGTCTGGTGCCTTGCTGCTGCCTCCCTACACTCCCAGTGAGAGACTTGTCGTGCCTCTCACTTAGGAACACTGAGGCGAAGAACTCGTTGAGGAGTTCAGCCTTGTCCCCTCTGTCCGTCACCAATTGTTTCTGTCCATTTAGCAGGGGTCCTATTCCTCCCTGGGCCTTCTTTTTACTCCCTATATATCTAAAAAACAATTTCTTATTGTCTTTTACTTGGGTTGCCATCCTCAGCTCCATGGTAGCTTTGGCCTGTCTAACTGCCTCCCTACAAGCACGAGCAGAAGAGGTATATTCCTCTTTGGTGATCTCTCCCTGTTTCCACTTTTTATGTGCTCCCCTTTTGGCCCTTAGTCTGCCCAGGATTTCTCTGGTCAGCCAGGGAAGCCTCCTGGCCCCTTTCCCTCTTTTACCTCGCACGGGGATCGTCTCGCTTTGTGCGAGAAGGATAGCTTCCTTAAGGCACAGCCACCCTTCTTGGGCTCCCATCGTTTCAAAACTACTACTCTGCAGTGCATCCTTCACTAATCGCCTGAGTTTGCTGAAATCAGCTTTCCTAAAGTCCAGCACGTTCACCCTACTGGTTACCTTACCCACTCGACGCCTTATATTGAATTGTACTTTTAGGTGATCACTGTCCCCCAGATGGCTACCGATCTGTAGGTCCCCTACTATGTCATCCCCCGTTGCCAATACCAGATCCAGTAAGGCATTCCCCCTAGTGGGTCCATGTACCTTCTGCGTCAGGTGGAGGTCCTGTACACAGGTTAGAAACCTGCGTGAGCGGTGGGACTTTGCTGTCTGTGTCTCCCAGCAGATGTCCGGGTAGTTTAGGTCCCCCATGAATCCCCCATTGTCCGGAATCCATTTGGCCAAATCTGATTTGGATATTTGGCTGCTGCCAAATCCCTGAATCATGCAGGCCCCATTCCCTGCCTGCTGTCCCAGCCCTGGCAATGGCCTCGCCTGCCCCAGAACCCAGTACTTTGAAAAAAAAGCAGCAAGGCAATCCCTGCTTCCCCTCACTGCCCTATGCTGCATAGGGGGGCTCTGCACAAGCCCCCCAACCTCCCCCCATTGCCTCAGCCCCCCCCATGACTCCCCCACCCACTCTAGTTCTGGCTCTTTAAGGGAAAAAAAAAAACCCCCAAGCCCCCAAACTCACCAGTCCCTGCTGGGTGGAGGGTGGGGGATGGCAATCCCTGCTGCCCCCCACTGCCCAGTGCTGCACGGGGGGCTCTGCACAAGCCCCCCAAAGCCCCAAGGCTGCTGCATGGGCTGGTGAGTTCAGGGTTGTTTTTCATTTTTTTTCCTAAAGGGCCAGAGCTGGGGTGGGTGGAGCAGCAGGGGGGAGGTTGGGGGCTCATGCAGGGTCCCCCACACAGTGTGGGGCAGTGGTGGGCAGTGGGGATATCCCCCCCCACCCAGCAGCAGCTGGTGAGTAGGGGCTTACCAACAGGAGCTGGGGTGGGCAGGGCAGCCATGGGGGGGCTGGAGCAGCGGATGGGGGTCAGGGGGACTGGGGGAGCAGGCGGGGGGGGCAAGGCCTGACAGGGCCCACTCCATGGTCCCCTCCCCCGCCCCCTTTTTACCAGCTCCAAATCCAGGTCCAGATCCCTGCTGCAGTGGGCAGGGATTGCCCAAATCATTGAAGCTTTCCCAGTCTTTTCTGAAGATTTGGAGAGCTTCAAATTGATTTGGAGCTTTTTATTGGTCCCCTGATCTGATCTGCATTTTGAGATTCAGTCATTGAATCAGGCTGAATCTCCTCCAAATTGAATCAGCATGTAAAGTTCACATAGCCCTACTGGTCAGCCCTACACAAAAGGGGAGTGGATAATGGAACTGAATATCCTACTAGTTTGGTCAGCCAGGACTGTGGGCTGAAGGAGCTGGGTCTTGAGGGAAGCTACAGGATGCTGTGTGAGTGCTTTGGGACGAAAGGCTTGTTTGGGGATACCTCTGAATGTGTGGGAGGGAGAGTAACGTGTTGAGTGTATGTTACCACACTGTTGATGTTTCTTTATCTTTTACAAGCCTTCTCTTTGGCTTGTTGCCCTAACCTCTATGATTTTCTATATAAAAGTGAAAACTGCTCTTTGTTTTTTATGCAAGTTTCTGGGGCTGCAGGTTTGGCACAGTATTTTGGAGGAAAGGTGGGCATTAGCTGCCAATCAGTTTTTGAGTGTGGGCTGGTGAGCTGGGACCCAGAACCTAAAAAAAGAATATTAAGGGCACATTTTTACTAGCTATTTGAGAACATTTATGTACCCGAATCATTCTGAAATGCATTCAGATATCTTTGTGCTCCATTATTTATACATGTAGGTCAATTGCTATATGGCTTGTATACCTGTGTTTCAGCAACTGCAAAGCTAGCTTAAACCTGAAAGGAAAATGCAGCTTGTTCATAAATGTGGGGGTTCCAGACACAGCTGAATTGGTAGCGACCCACTTCAGGAAGTAGGGAACTAATAGGGAATGGTCTGTATCCCTTCTATACCCTTCAGAGGGAAGAACAGACTTAGAAAGAGAGGTATAGTGGGGCCAGTGCGTTCACAGGTATGTTCATCTACCAAATTCATTCTCCCCAAGAGGAGCAAGGATTGAGAAGCTGAGGAGTGCCTCCACAAGGAAGAGTGTCTTCTTCCCCACTGTTATGGAGTGCTGTCACCACTGTATGCAGAGCTGGGTTTTTGACCAGGATTTGGACCTACTAGCAATGGATTAAAGTTCCACGTATCTTCAACCTCTCCTTCCAGTCCATGTACAATCCTCAGGGCAGGTTTTGTGTAGCCAGTTTTGAACCAGATAGCACTATCTTTAGTAGCTACTGTGAATTGCTTGGAAGCACATGTTAGTTTTTCTCCCCACATTTTAGTTGCTAGAAGCTTCTACTGCTTCTGGTGGGAGATAAAGTTCACTCTAATCCCTCAGCCCTTACGGCATTTTGGAGGTTCCATTTTCCCCTTGAGTTTTTACAGAAGTACAAATATATTATTATGCACAGACATTGCTATTCATTGATCAGCATTGATTTAGCAGGTATGAAACAAACTTGGCACAACTTAATATCTCTGTGGGAGACAAAGGTCATCATTTTAATTATACTTCTCATTATTTACTATGATTAAATGGATTTGTTAATGGTGCCAAAGCTTATGTTGTTTAATACAACTAATTAAGTAAGCAAGAGAATATTCTAACCATCAAACACATCACCTCAAAGTCCTCTGTTGTTTTTAATTGCACTTAGTTGCCACCACAACAGATTGTAAGATACTCAGAGAAGAAGGTGGGCTACAGCACCAGGTGGCATGCAAGATGCCTGTCTACAGAAGGAAACACGTGGGATATCATGGGATGACAGGACAACTAGAGACATGTGCTGCAAACTAGCAGGTAATGCATTTTTTTCTTCACTGAGTAAAACCTCTTTGCCACAAGATGCTACTGAACCACAGCCAAAGACACATCACATTTTAGTCATTTTACGGCACAGACAGAAGAGATCATTGTCATCTGATCTGGCCACAGAAAGTGGTCTATAGCTGTGACCAAACACAAGTGCACAGCTGTATACTGCTTCAAAAATGGTTGATTGGGTGAAAATCTGAAATCTCACTGCATGAGGGGTCAGATGAAGATGTTTCAAAACATAGTGTCTTGTGTAACTTCTGTCTGTGCTGCATCCCAGCCTTGAGCTGTTTTCAGAATGGGAGCAGGGAAAGGGAGGAGTGGAGGGAGTTTGGTCTGGGAGATTTTCAGCCCCTACCGGAAGGTAGGGTAGGTGTATCAGAACCCCTCCCCCTTCTTCTCCTCCCCCCCGGCCAAGGTGGGGTGCTCTAATTCATCCACCCCACTTTTCAATGCCAGTGGACGAACCCCTAAAATGAGTTCCCTCTCCTCCCTCCCATTCTGAAAACAGCATGGCCTGGCAGGGAGATGGGGCCATTGGTAGGGGAAACTGGCTTCAGGCCTGCAGCCAGCAGCTTGGTTTCCCTCCTCCCCTGGAATCAACAGTGAACTTCTGTTTGGTCCACAGGATCATTGTAATGCAAACTATTTTCTGCAAAGTGTTCCAAGTTACAGAGGGGAGCTGTACTTCTGTCTGTGCCCTCTGAGATGTATGTTACCTTTTCATTTGAAATGTAAAAGGAAGCAAATTGTAGATGAAGACTCTCCAAACCCATAGATAGGGCAAACCAGTCATTCTAGTGCCTTTTTCTATATGCCTCCAGCATCCCTTACATTCTTTAGGAATGCCCCATTTGGCAGATGGGGAACTGAGGTACAGAGACATTAGGGCTCAGATCTTGGATGGTATTTAGGTTCTTAACTGCCATTGAATTCAAATACAGTTCTAGTATCTAAGTATGTAAAATGGAGATTAATGACAATTTATGAGGGTAAGGAAAATTGGCACCTCTAATAATCCTGCTATTTCATTTTTATAGCTTTTGTTACTTTCTCATAATTCAGCTCAACAAAAGTTAGGGACCTAAAAAGCTGTCAGGGTATGGGCCTAAGCAACTCCACCAAAGACACACAGGAAATCTGTGGTAGAACAGGGAACTAAACACAGGTCTTCAGCATCCCTAGCTTTGAAGTTCCTTAACCATTGAGTCTTCCCTCATGACCTTCAGATGCCACAGAACTGTCTCTGTAGGGCTGAAACTCTCTAACTTTAGGCAACATGAGTGTGTGTGTGAAAGAAGAGCTAGGTGCAGCTGCTCTTTGTGGCATGAAAAAGATGCAGATTTATGTAAGGCAATCTTCCCCATGTCAGCCCCACCTCTTCTTGCAAGGCAAATATCAGTAGAGCTTTGGCAGGGATTAGCTATCACTGCATTTGATATTTTCTCAAGGATCTCAAAATGTTCTGGAATCACTAGTTAAGGTATTTCTGTCCTAAATGTCTTGCCTATTTAACTTCTAAAAGTCAAAACTGCCACATATGCAGGTTTTAGGTATCAACAGCATGTAACAACATTCAGTTTTTCCCCATGGAATGGCCAGAATTGCCTGTGCACACCTCCCCGTGCCTCAGCAGGCCCCCTACATCAGACGCTAAGAAGCAATTCAACAGTGCCCCAAAAAAATCTAAATCCCCTTATGCTCAGTTATGATTTTGTTTCACCTTAGATACATAGTTCTATATAACCCCTCAAACTGTAGTGGACTAAAACCCACAACTGTTACCCAGTAGCTATAGGACAGGGCAGACCTGGAGGACCTGGGTTCTAGGCTTACCTTTCCCTGACAGGGTTTAAACCTTGACCTCTCCTATCCCAGGAAAGTAGCCTGGCCACAGGCCTTTTGTGGCTGAGAAAGCTGTCTTTTTGAGGTTAGGCTTTGGGTAGTCAAGAGGGAAAGTATCATGAAACTAGAAGAACAAGCAAACAGAAGCCTCACTCTCCAGTTCAGGGAAATGGATGGTTCTCTAGTGAGGGGGTGAGGTGGAGGATGGAGTGGAGAAAGGGGATTGAGCTCTGGTTTCCAATGTTATTTTTCTTTTTTAATTAAAAGATCTTTAGGAAAACTGCACAAATGACATTGGAGGCAAAAAGTAAGCTTGTACCCTTGTTTGAAACTCTCTCCCTATTGGACTGGAATAGATGTCCAGCCTCCATGATTTGGAAAGCCTTTAAATGGCAGTCCTCACTGTGGTACTACCTCATACAGAGAAGACCTCTTGAAAGACATGACCGAGCATCCCTAACAGGAAGGAGTTTATGCCTGCATTTGAACAGAGGAAAAGAAAGCCCTCAGATGTACATTGCTCTGCATTCTCCAGCCCTCTGCCAATAGCCCACCCTGCCTCATGGACCATGGCCTGGCACACTCCATTATCAAATCTCTCCTGAAATCAATCACACTTCTCCTGAAACAGCTCTTGCTGCTTATCCTGCATACATAGAGGCCTGACAGGGGTGGATTGGTGAGCCCTTTGTTTGCGGATTACTCTGTCCACTTGCAGACTCGAATCTCCTTTCACTGGTATTAATGCAAATACACTGCCAGATCCTGTCCCGTTATGAGGATACAATCCAGAACAGTGCCATGGGTTACAACTACATGACTCCACTCAACTGAGCCATAGGAGCTGTGGGCACAAACTCCATGAAGTTGAGGGGAGTCCTAGAAGTCTGGTCCCTTATGTCTAGGTAAGATTTCTAACCACTACATTACAGGAGGAGGGCTTCTCCCAAAGTTATCTATCTGTTTAGGTCAGAAGTTCTGCTGAGACATACATAACTTATGTGGTCAGGGGGAAATAGCAGTCTAAGCAGATGAAGGCACATTAGCACAAGTAAAAATTCTGTACTGGAATGAACAGGTGGCTGAGGATCTGGCTGTGGAAATGTCTAAGTACTGCCCATTGAAACGAATGGCTGAACTGCATGAATAGAATTCACCTCCAGGTACATTTTAACCCCATTGAAAGCATAGGAGAAATACATAAATTTCATAGATTTCATAGACATTAGGGCTGGAAGGGACGTCAGAAGATCATCGAGTCCAGCCCCCCCGGCTCAGTCATCTGGGGTCATAGGTTCCCAGCAAGATAAGCATCCAATTTGCTCTTGAAGGGGTTCAATGTAGGTGCTTGAACCACCTCTGATGGCAGGCTGTTCCAGACTGTGGGGGCTCGAACAGTAAAGAAATTCTTCCTTATGTCCAGCCTGAAATGGTCTTGCAGGAATTTATAACTGTTCGACCTTATCATTCCTTGGGGTGCTCTGGTGAACAAATGTTCCCTCAGAACCTGGTGGTCACCCCAATAAACTTATAGGTGGCCATCAGATCACCCCTGAGCCTGCGCTTTTCCAGGCTAAAGAGCCCCATGGCTCTCAGCCTGTCGTCGTAAGGTCTGTTTTCCTGACCTCTGATCATGCACATGACTTTTCTCTGGACTCCCTCAAGCTTCTCCACATCCTTTTTGAATTGTGGAGCTGGAAACTGGATGCAATACTCCAGCTGTGGCCTCACCAAGGCTGAGTACAAGGGGAGAATGACGTCCTTGGATTTGCTTGAGAAGCATCTATGGACGCAAGCCAGTGTTTTGGTGGCTTTACTAGCCACAGCATCACATTGGAGACTCATGTTTATCTTGTGTTCAATGATGATCCCCAAGTCTCTTTCTTCCGTAGTGCCAGCCAGAGTAGCACTGCCGAGCCTTTAGGGATGCTGCAGGTTTTTCTTCCCAAGGTGGAGAGCCTTGAATTTTTCAGTGTTAAACACCATCAAGTTCTCAATCAACCATTTCCTGAACCTGTCTAGGTCAGCCTGGATCACCCACCTGTCTTTTGGTGTGGATGCTTTGCCCCAAAGTTTGGTGTCATTGGTGAACTTGGCCAGTCCACTTCTGACTCCAATGTCCACATCATTAATGAAGATGTTGAGTGATATGGGCCCAAGGACAGAGCCTTGGGGAACCCCACTGGTCACAGGGCACCATAATGAGTGACTGCCATCAATGACTACCCTCTGGGTCTGACCACAGAGCCAATTTTCCAGCCAGTGGATCATGGTGGACCCAAGGCCACAATTGGCCAGTTTCACTAAGAGGTGATCATGAGATACCAGATAGAAGGCTTTTTTGAAGTCAAAATATATGACATCAATCTCTTCTCCCTTGTCCAGGTGATAGGTCACCTGGTTATAAAAGGAAATGAGATTGGTCAAGCAAGACCTACCCACAACAAACCCATGCTGGCTATCCCTTAGGATGTTGGCATTGGCCAGTCCATTAAGGATGGCCTCTTTAATAAACTTTTCTAAGATCTTCCCCCAGATAGAAGTGAGGCTGATGGGCCTATAGTTAGCCAGATCAACTTTGCTCCCTTTCTTGAAGATAGGCACCACATTGGCCTTCTTCCGGTCTTCAGGAACTACACCAGAGCGCCAGGAGTTTTCAAAGATCCATGCCAGGGGCTGGGCTATGACGCTCGCCAGCTCCTTGAGTACCCTGGGGTGTAAATCGTCAGGTCTGGCTGACTTGAAGTTATCCAGCTTCTCAAGGTGTTCCTTCACGAGGTCAGCATTGATGGAGGGCAGGGGATCTCCCTCACCCGGACCTCCCTGTCCCGTAGTGGGCATAGGCGACCCATGGGACTGATGAAAGAGCAACGCAAAGTACCCATTTAATAGCTTGGCTTTTTTCTGGGCGTCAGTTGTCAGTTGCCCCATCTGGTTCAGCAGGGGGCCAATGTTGCCCTTGCTTTTGCTCCAACTCCCCACATATCTGAAAAAGGACTTTTTATTGTCCTTGATGCTTGAAACTAGTTGGAGTTCAGTTGCAGTGTTGGCTTTCCTGGTTCGCTCCCTGAAGGACCAGACCAGTGCAGAATAATCCTCCTTGGAGGTGAATCCCATCCTCCATCCTTTGTTGGTCTTTTCTTTGAGCCTCAGGAGGTCTGCTAGGTCCCTGGAGAGCCAGGGGGGCTGCTGTGCCCTCTTGCTGCCTTTCCTTCAAGATGGAATAGAATTAGCTTGTGCATTGAGGAGCGCTTCCTTGAGGAGCAGCAACTCTTCTTGAACTCCCCTCTCCCTGGGGTCATGCTCCCTTAGGGCTTCACTGACAAGCCTCCTGAGCTTGTCAGAGTCGGCTTTCCTGAAGTCAAGGACTTCCGTGTTGTTGACTGACTTGCCAGCTTTACAGCTGATGGTGAAGGTGATCAGCTCATGGTCACTGTCACCCAGCTTCCCATCAATCACTAGGTCACTGGTCAGGTCATCCCCAGTAGCCAGTACCAGGTAGAGCAGCGTTTTTCCTCTCGTTGGCCATAGACTTCTTGAGTCAGGTAGAGGTCATCCATGCACAAGAGGAAGCTTTGTGATCTCTTGGATTTTGCTGAGTGATCCTCCCACGAGATGTCCAGGTAATTGAAGTCACCCATGACAACCATGGTCCTGGAGCATGTGGCCTCAGCCAGTTCCCAGGCGAACTCCTGGTCAACCTCTTGACTTTGGGTGGGAGGTCTGTAGTAGACTCCCACCATTGTGTCCCCTGTGCCGTGTTCCCCACGGATTTTAACCCAGAGGGTCTCCAGTCATCCACCCTGGTCGCCCTTATCAGCTTGCAGGGATGCGTAGCTTTCCTTAACATAGAGAGCTACACCCCCACCCCTTTTATCTATACAAACCCTCCTGTACAGGGTATAGCCACCTATACCCATGGTCCAGTCATGGGTGGAGTCCCACCAGGTCTCTGTTATCTCTGTGATATCATAATTGTTTGCATTGAGCAGGAGGACGAGCTCCTTCTGCTTATTCCCCAAGCTCCTGGCATTTGTGTAGAGGCAGGCAAGTGTCCCCTTGGGGACTCTTGCCTTGCCCACAGATTGTACCAGGGCTGCGGCATGGATGGGATCCCTCAAGTGCCTTGGCCTGCTGCTTTGCAAGCATCGCTCAGCGGGCCAGCAGTGGCAGTAGTCCCCCCGCCCCCCAGTGGGCTTAATTTAAAGCCTGATGGAGAAGGTCAGCCAGTCTGGCTGAGAAGAGTCTCCTCCCCAGGGGAGAGAGGTGGAGGCCATCTCTTCCCAGCAGCTTTCTGCCTCTCTCACCAAAGAGTGGGCTGTGATCATGGAAGCCAAATTCTTCCCTATGACACCAGCACTGCAGTCTTTGGTTAACTAGCGCTGCAGTCTTTGTGATGTACATAGATGAAGCAGAACACCTTGCTGATTCTAGTTAGGATACTGCACATTAGATACCTACTGGGTAAAACAGAATTTAGCAGTTAGACAGGAAGTCTTCAGAGCAGAAAACATCTGTTTCTTCCATGCACAGTGTCTAGCATAAGGGGGGTCCTTCCCAGAAGTGCTGCTGTGAAGCATATGCCACTCACTCGCAACTGCTTAGCACATGTCAATCCTAGAACTGAGGTAATATGGCTCCATGGGAGCTCACCTGTTCTCCCTAAGTTCTTAAAGATAACAATCAATGTTTCTGTCTTGCTGTCAGCCAGACATTAGTTACATGGCAAGCCTCCACTTCTTGTAGAGAAGACTCTACTTTTAAAGTTTCAAGTTACTAAAGAAGTCAAGATTTAGCTAAGTGTAGCCAGCAGCATCTTGTTACCCGTCTTTAGGCCTGTTCAAAGTGGCTAATATTTGCTTTGGATTTGAATTCATCCATTTTGGGGGACAGTGATTCAATTCGGTGATTCGAGTCACTGACCCAAATTGATTCGGCCAAATCTGATTCTTAGATTCAGCTGCTGCCAACATTGCCGAATCTCCAAATCAAACAGGTCCCAATCCCCACCCACTTTCCCAGCCACGTCAATGGCTGCCCCTGCCCGGCCCCAGTGTTCTGACTCTTTAAAAAAAGCAAAGAGCCCCACACTCAGCAGCTCCTGCCAAGCCAGGGGTGAGGACAATCCCTGCTGCCCCCTAGTGCTCTGTGCTGCATGGGGGGCTCTGCCAGGAGCCCCCATCTTCCACCTGCTCTCCCAGCCCTATCAATGGCTGTCCCGCCTGACCCCAGTGTTCCAGCACTTAAAAAAAATAAAAGGCCCGCACTCTCTAGATCCTGCCAGGCAGGGAGGAAATCCCCACTGCCCTGTGCTGTGTGTGGGGCTCTGCCATGAGACCAGAGAAGTCCCAAAAGCTGCTACAGCAGCTACTGAGTGTAGGGCTTTTTTTTTTTTTAAAGAGCCGGGGGGCTTGGGCTCGGTGGGGCAGCAAATGACGGGGCTGGGAGAGTGGGAGGAGGATGGAGGCTTTTGGCAGAGCCCCCCATGCAGCATGGGGCAGTGGGGGCAATGGGCATTGCTGCCCCACTTGGCAGGAGCTGGTGAGTGTGGGGTTTTATTTTATTTTATTTTTTTTAAAGAGCCAGGATGCTGAGGCCAGGTGGGGCAGCTATTGACAAGGCTGGGAGAGCGAGCAGGGTGCAGGGGGCACTCAGGGTGCTGAGGGAGCAGGCAGGGGATGGGGCCTAGTGGGGGTCCCCTCCCCTCTCCTTCTGCCCCCCACTACTTACCAGCATGGAGTCCAGGTCCAGCTCCCTGCGGCAATGAGCAGGGACTGCCTGAATCTCTCTGAAGCTCTCTGAATCTTTTCTAAATTGATATGAAGAGCTTTGAATTAATTCAGACCTTTTTATGGGCCTTCTGATTTGATATGGATTCAGAGATTCAGCTGCTGAATCATGCCAAATCTCCTCCAAATCAAATGAGCACCCAAAGCTTTGCACAGCTCTACCATCTCCCCTTTACATTCTTCCATATCATGTATGGAGAGTATCAAAACAGGTGGGACTGCTTCAGAGATTGGTTGTCTTGACTGGAGTTGGACAAAAAACATTTGGTTTGGTCTACTGGCAAGTGCTTTTGTGTCTTGACAAAGGCACTGGTTTGAAATGAAAGCCATTTGGTGAATGAAAGTATTTGGTGAATTAAAACAATGTTTCTCAACCCATGGGTCATGGCCCAAAAGTGGGTCACAAGAACATTGTATAGGGTCATGGGGAGGTCCTAGGGAATCATGTGGTTTCCCCGTTCAGGCTGCAATGCTGGCAGCCTGCATGGAGCTGGCAGCACAGTGCTGTGAGAGCAGCCTCAGGAACTGGAAAAGGTGGGAGGGAGGAGGCTGGATGCTGCAGCCACAGGAAGGGGTGGGGGGGAGAAAGAGAGAGAGAGAGAGAGAGACTGTGTGGATTGGGGCCAGAGGGTTGTGGATCAAGGGTGGCTGATAATTATGCTAGTGGGTCCTGGTGTGAAAATGGTTGAGAGCCACTGAATTAAAAGAGTGAAAAAAACGCATGTGGAGTCAACTGAAATGTTTCACTCTAACAATCAATGAATGCAAATACAAAACACTTTCATTTTTTTAATAACACATTTTTTTCTGGTGAAAAAACAGGCGATACAACGGGATAAAATGTTCCCACTGTTTCCCCAATAAAAAAATAAATAAAAACCAAACACACACACAAAAGAAGTCTTAAAAATAATGTTTCTCTGCATGTATAATCTTTTTTTTCAGCTAGCTCTACTCACTACCTATCATCTAGGAAAAAATGACTGCTGTGTGGTCCACTTTTTTTTTTGTGGGCAGCCAGCTCCATATTTATGTGCCAAACGATTCACCTTACCCCTGCTATGGGTCCTGGTTATAATTAACTGTCAGATTACTTGAGAGATCAGGGGATGTTAGAAACAAATAATTCAGATGAGCAAAAATCATTACATGCTAATTACACCTGGGTTTCATACAGTCCACATTTCAGCAGGCAGTTATTCATTGATATGGCAGTGAAGGTTCCATAGATATTTCTTTCCCAGTAATTAATCAGCTGCAGTACTAGGAGCATCTTCAGGCCAACACATTCCCATTAGTCATTTGGTGATTTTCAAAATGGTGCTAGTTTCTATTTTCATAAATCCTTTTCAAAATTGACACACATTGGACTTCATGGCCAGAAATTCTGAGCACTTCCTGTGATGTGTTGAGAGCTAAGTCCCCAGTACTGTCTCTGTAATGACTGTAAACCCCTTAAGATAGGTTTTATACCGTTACCACTTTTGCTACAGGCTCCTTTTCCTTCTTTCCTTCATTGAGGTGACAGATTTATTTTCCTTTTGTACCATGTCCTCTACTTCTTCAACTCCTGTTTTGAATGCCTATTTTGGCAGTCATAAGCATAGGCAGAAAAACTGTGAGGTGAAAGAAGACGGGGATTTACCACAGGCAGCTCTTCATACTGTGCATACTTCTTTGACATTGTGAATGGCTGATAATTTGGGGTACATTAGCCTTCCTGTGATTTACTCTACTCCCCAGGGAGTAAGAAGAGCATGCACTCAGGAAATTACAACAGAGAAGCTTATGCACAAAAAAATTTTGTCCCTTTTTATTTGATAGTAAAACATTCCTGTATCTAAAATATATATTTCGTATCCCCACTCCCCATTGTACTGATACAGGGCTAGGAACCAGAAAAGATGGAAAAAGTCATAATGTAAAAGTACCTGACTCACTACTACTTCTCTGAGCACCCTCTAAAGGATCACTTGGCACAGAAACCAATGGTGACACATAGGAGGTTCATGGGGATGCACATGCACCCCCTAAGAGTGCCAGTGAACCCCCTGACTGGCTGTACATGCTACTTGGGTGATGAGCAGATGAGGCAGGTAGGAGCACCGGTTCTCCCCCCCCCCACAAGTGCTGGCTAGGAAGCAGCTGCAGTGATCAGCCGCCTTGCAATCAGCCATGGGGAGACTCCCCACCCCCAGTCAGTGAGATTGGCTGCAGGGGGACCACCCCCTTGGTCACTGACTAGTCACTGGGGGGGGCATGTACTCCCCCGACTAAGGTGGCACCTGTCACCCATGAGAGAAATCAAGCAGTGATTTGGAAGATCATCATATTCCTCCTAACTGACTAAAGTCCATGTGAACAAAGAGATGCATCACATCCAAAAAAGAATGAAGATAATCATTTACAGTCAACTTTTACAGCCTCTGCAACCTAATGGAATCCACACCTTGAATTAGATATCCCAGAATGAAGCTCACAGAAGCCAAGATGTTGATTGGAAAGCTACCTTGGCTAGCCAAAGGACATGCAGCGTACCAAGGTTAAGTCCCACTGATTTCTGAGACTTAGGCCCTTAACTCTGGGCTGCCGGCACCAACCTCCATTATGAAATCCTAAACCATCTCCTAGAGACAAGTGCCTACCCCAGCATTTTTCATTAAAAACATAATTAGAGACAGTTGTAGTGTTGTTCCTTTTTTGCACAAGGGGCTGGGTAGGAGGTGGAAGAACCAGGTTCAAATTATCTTGCTGCTAAAGATAATTTGAACCTAAACCTTCCGCCACCCATCTAACCACCACCTAGTTATAGTATGTCTTAACTATAGTATAATCCCTCTCTCCTGCTGAAGTTGGTACAAGTACTGTGGGATATTAGATATCCTTTGGGCCAAAGAGAGAAAAAGCAAATAACTCTATAGTTTTGATGTAAGTATACTGATATTGTAGGGAAATAGGGGGCAGGGGTAAGACCTGGCTTTCCATCCTTGCCCAAATTAATACTTAATACATACTTAAACATTCGTTAGAGAAATCTCCCTTCCTTTCCCTGTTGTGCTTTGTATTTTGCACTTGCTTTTCTCTTTCTAGCTTAATGGTTACTCAGTATTACATCAGTGAAGTTGCTTGCCATATATCACCACTGGCTGGTCAGTGTCTGGGGGATACTACTGCTACTGTAGAAGTCAGAACAGCAAGCAACCTGTACAGCTGTCTCTGAATTCTGAAACCACCAAAATGAGCTGGTTCCAGATATGATTTCCTTTTTTAAAACTGTGACTAGACATGAAGAGTACATTTTTGCCAGGCATTCAGAAGAAAAATGAGTATATGAGAACATAATTAGAATATGGCCCCTGATAATATCTGGCCAATCAAGCAATAAATGACTTTATAAAGAATAGACTGTCATTTGCTCTTCTGACATGAAGCTAGTTAATTTTTGCTATTTGTTTTGTGCGGGAGGAATCTTCCCTGAAAATTCTCAGTGCTGGAAAAAGCAGGTGGGAGTGGGGAGGGAGGTTTAAAATTTATAGTGTGCTGTAGCAGAAATGGTTTACTGCTCTTGATCTCTTGTTAAAAGGAAATGTTTTTGCTTCTTCACTTATCTCTGTTTTGATGGCCGATATTATACACAATGGGAAAAGAAGAGGATCTTCTAAAATTATGAGAAGGGTAAGGGAGGGACAGCAATCCTATCATTTATCGTTTGCATCACATAACCAGGGACAGTAACCATCTCTTCCCCCAGTAAATCTAATAGTAACAGTAAAACAGAAAATTAGAAAATACTGTTCGGCTGGACTGATTAGGACTAGCTTGCTTTCATTTAGCTGAAGGTGGTATTAACAATTATTTCCGCTAGTCTTAATCTGAGATTGCCTGGCAGGAACGTAATGACATGATCTGTCATGAGTCAGCAAACATGATAGAAGCAATTAGCACTAGTCATTAATGATTTACTTGTTCATTCTCACAGCCAAAAATACATTTATTGGTCACTGAATAAGCCTTTCTCTCTGATGCATAGAACTTAACATCCTGGAGTTTATAAATGGAATGACTGCAGGAGATACTTACAGGGTGAATTCAGATAGGCTTTGCGGAAAGTCTTGATCCACCAGAATGACTTCCCATCTCATATGTGATTTGTCAGGTGGAGGTTGCAGTATAACCTCGATTATAGAGCTTCTGGCCTATACATTGCTGGGAGATCAGGACATCCATGTTGTGTTCAGCCATGCAACTCCAACTTACAATAACAGGCAATTCCTGGGTGATTGCAGGATCAGATCCTTCAAAGGTAATGTCATGTGCTTTTAGTGAGATGTGTTCTGCTCACTAAACAAATTGCTATATATTTTGCACCAGCCATGTTCTGTGCAACCCAAATGTTTTTAAGGTAGAATCTATTGTAAGTTTAACCTCAAAAGTCAACAGTGACAAAAGTATGGACAACAGCAAGGCAAGGCTTGTGCCCAAAAGAAAAGGTTGCAACTTCCTAACCAGGCATAGATGGTAAGAAGCTGATTAGGCCACTGTTTCAATATGATCCTCAGAGAGCAGTGGGATCTAAAATTACCCATAAGCTGTGAACATTATTTATTAAAGAAGGACATGTTCCTTCCATCATAAGGGCTGAAATAATCTCTGCAGTCTCCTCTGGCAGTTCCAGAAAACTCCCATTAGCATTGTCTGGATTAAGGTTCAGCCAGTTTATTTTTATCTGCGTCCCAATCTCAACTAGACCGTGGCAAAAGCATTATATCTGCATCAGCACCTCCCACACACTGCTGCCCACTAACATTCATGACAAACTTAAGATCTTCAGCACAAAAACAAAAACTACCCCAAAAACAGAGCCACAGGCTCAAGGCCCTGTCAAAGTGTATTTATTGTTTTCAGTAAGAACAGAGAATTGTCCCTTTGGGAGATATTTCTCTATAGACCTGTTTGCCAACCAACAGCAATCACTTTCCAAACCAACGGTGTAGTATGAAGGATATTCAGAATTTATTGGTGTGGGTGAGAATAGAAGTCTTCAACTGGAGTTGTTGTAGGCACCAAAAAGTGAGTTTCCACTAGGCTGGGTAACCTACTTTGATGCACACAAATTATATATATTTTTTTATTTAAAGAAAAATAAATAATTCTGGAGAAAGTAAACTGTACCTAAGAAGAGCTTTCCTATTAGGCATTAAATTTGCCCCATTACCAGGTCCTGAAGTATTGTATCTATTTTCAAGCCAAGAAAAGTTTGAATATTTGGCTTTGAATAGAAACACTCCTGCAACTTTAATCCTAGCTCTGTTACCTCCCACATCATAATAGAGCAACATCACACAGAGCTGTGGAAATTAATCAGCTGTATCACAGAATTACCTGGTGAGGCACTATTGACTATAAAGGAAAAAACAAAATGGTCTGTTGAATGCTACCGTATCTATACAGCATAAAGATTTGAATACTTATGGTAAAATCTTCTAAAAGGAAATAAAATCAGTTTAATTTTATGTTTGCTTTTGAATACAGACTAAGTTTGTTTGGCTGAAAAGAAAAAAAAAGCATTTTCTTTGTACATTAGCATTAGTCCTGAAGTCAGTGTCAAATATATATTTTAAAAAGACATTAATTGAAGCATCTAATCTAAATATAAAATGCAAATTACTTATTTTGTAATGTTTTGGGTAACAGATACAGTTACTACATTCTTGTACCATCTGTAAACATAATTTTTTCTTACAACATGATAAGTTGTATATTTACAAAAGAATTGATCTTGAATTAACTTGCCTGGACAATCTTTTTAATTCCTCTGCAAACATTCCTTGCTCTTTAACTTTAGTCACTAACATGACAATTAGATTTATCTTTTACATACTTACTTAAACTCAATTAGTGCTCCTATAACAATCAAATTATCTTTAATATGCAATAATTACTTTCTTATGAATGCAAACAAGGCAACACAGACTGTTAATGTCTATTTTAGCTCTAGATAGTGTTGAAAATGTCAATACTTTAGACAATGTTTTCTCACAGGAAAATAATAAACCTTTTTAAAAACCCTACCAATACTACTAACTCCTAAGGGTCTAATTATCCCATTACATACAATTTCAGCAGCGTATCTGTGATTTTCATTCCCCCTAAGTTTACACAAGTGATTTGCTTAAATTCTCTTACTCGTGTAAATTTTATACAAATTAACGTAGCTGTCAGGAAAAACAAAGTCATGATCTGCACACAGCAAGTGCAATTATTAGCACTGTTCTAACCGCAATGGAAGGGAATACCTGTGAATTTCGATTTTCTGTTCTCCTGCTCTATGTTCCCAGGTTGCCACATTAACAAACGCAATCACTTGAATGCAGCCATATTGAGTATCTTCTTAACTTCAGGCAGCTATATGAGTTGTCCACTAATAGAATTCTACTTGTGGAAAGATTTTCATGGCAGACTCTTAAAATTGATCGCATGCAGAAGATATTGTTGAATTGATTTCTGTATTGCTTTTGGTAGAAATACAAACTGTTCTGATCCCTTAGTTTCCTGCTTGTGATAGACTTCCTCAATACACAAATTGAACACATTTTGCTTATTACCCATGTTGCATAGTATCATCCTCTGAGTGTCTCAGCTCATCAAAACTTTCTTATTAAATTTAAATTGGAAGCTTAAATGAAGCACACCTTCTCATAAGCCACCATTACTTCTAATAAGCAGGATCTGGGTTTTCTGTTTACTATGATAAATGGAGAAAAATGCAGATTTCCCCCTTACTGGAGGAAAACATGGATTTCTCATTTTAATGGACAAACCAATGGACTTTGCAGTCTTGCAAAGACCTCTCTGCAGGCTGGCAGAGTTACCACCTGCAAGGGGCTGGAGGGAACAGGAGGAAGGTGGTCAGGCAAAGGGTGCCATGTGCATTTTTATGCACATGGTCACCAGGCAGCCTTGAGAGCAGATCCCGTAGGTAAGTGGGGGCTGAGATTGAGGCCCCTGTAGGAAGGGAGGGAGGGAGCTGGACAGGGCTGGGGCTGGGCTGCTGCCTGTAAAGATCTTATTTTATTTCTGTATAACTGCTGCTCGGCACTCTCACATTTATGTAACCTTGAAGTTTTGGCTTTTAATCAAAATGAACACTTTGTACTTCTCCACGCTTGTATTAAGCTGCACATGCGCATTCTGTAAGTTTCATTTCTTATCTGTAAGTGTCATTTCTGCAGAAACAAAACTTATGTAGAAAATCTACCTAGTAACTACTGTGTAAAAGAAACTATCCAATCCCTGTATGCTTAGCTTATATCATAGTTAGTGTCACAGAGGCAGTCCAACCAACATCTATAAAAGAGGCAAAGAGGCAGGAAGTAGCAGACCTGATTACCCTGCAGCCAGTCCTCAGCCTCCCCACCTGGGCGTATCCCAGCGAAAACCAAGGCCTCAAAAATCCGACAATCGACAACGATTCACCGTGTTACAGTTTTGTATTCACCATCCCGTTTATGAGCTGTTGACCAATTCTGGGACTTAAGGAGCCGGCAGCCACACCCATCATTGGACTGGTTCCAGTGGTGGAAAGCAAGGGCTTGTTCCGGAACCCCGTGAACCAACAGACCCCCTTTGTATCCGGCATACTGTAACTGAAGAAACATCGGAGACTCCACTTCTTGACTGCCTCTCTTCATAGCTTAGACAGCATATCTACGCTCTCTATACTTATATTTACTGCAACTTCATTCCAGCTGGCCTCCCCTCTTATTCGTAAGAGGGTGAGGCCAGGTGAGTGAATAAAACGAATTTTTACTTCACCTTATATCTACTCCGTAATGACTTCTACTACTAACATCCCATCTCAATGAGCTGTTGACCAGTTCTGGGACTTAAGGAGTCGGCACCCGCACCTGTCATTGAACTAGTTCCAGTGGTGGAAAGCAAGGGCTTACTCCGGAACCCCGTGAACCAACAGACATCTTACAAACTTATTATAGAAAACTAACAACTTACTCTAAGTCGTCGACTTGCGCCAGCTCGGCGAAACTCGAAGGCGGTCATAAAGCTACCTCCAATCCCGCCCCACAAGCCGCGCGCTTGCACAGCTCCGTAAAGCCCGCGGCTCCCCAAGCGGTGCCGGAACCACTAGCCCGGCATTCCGCCACACTGCCCAGCTAGAACGTGCATGGGGTTTGGGACTCAGGGCCACAATGCACAGCTGCAGGGCCCCTGAGGGGAGCAGGGCAAGGCCACACGTGGATCTTTGGGGGGTGGATGGGGTGAGGCCGACTCCACACCACTGCGCACACAGTAGGGTGCAACGGGGACCCATGCCTCCCAGGTCTGTGCACAGCCTAGGCATGGGCTGCCTGCTGTGGGCTCAGGTTTGTCCTGCTGCCCGCCCCGGGGTCTCTGTAGCCCAGCAGGTGTCACCTAGTGCTGAAGGGAACAGTGGGGTTATGCAGGGAGCTCCTCGCTAGGGCTGTGCAAAATGACACTGTTCTGTTTTGACTTGCATTTCGACGTGTCGATGGAACAGCATTTTGTTTTGAATTTCATTTTGATTTGAAACCACTGTTCTGTTTTGTTTCATTGAAACAGTTTTGCTGTTTTGACGCTTCGCCCATAGGCTATAATGGGGAAGCTTGAAAAAGCCTATAATTGTCATTTCTTGCCTGATTTGGATGAAACTTGCAACAATGGTAGGCCCTTCTTAGGGCATGAAGCCTTCCAAGTTTTGAGGAGATAGGTATAGGGTGTTCAGGGAAACTGCACCTCAAAGTCTTGACAGCAAAAAACTCATGTCACATGTATGTGTTAAGCTACAGTGGGGTCAAAACTGCAGGGGTGGTAGTCCCTGCTGAGGCCACAAAGCCTGCTAAGTTTCAAGGAGAAAGGTACAGGGGTTTTGGGGAAACTGCAAGCTGCGGACAAGCAAAACTCACGATATGGGTGATACTGTGTGTGTGAAGGTGCAGCAAGGTGAAAGCTGCAGGCCTGTCAAGGATATAGGTGCAGGGTTTCTAGGTTCTGGGGCCCTGCACCTCTGGCTGCTGACAGGCAGAACTCGTGCCATTGGTGGGTGACACTGTGTGTGTGCGTTAAGGTGCACCCTCACTCAACTGACACCAAGGCAGAAAGCAGGGCAGTTCAAACAATGCTGCCTTTTATGCTGTTTTTTCATCCCTCCCCCAGAGCACTGGGATTGGAAGGGACCTCAGGGAAGGATCACAGTCACTGGCCAGCTACACAGTCAATAATGAGGGCACTCCTTCCCCCCTCCCCTCCCAGCTCTTCCCCCTCCCTCTTCTTACTTTAGTCTCTGTTTCCCTGCAGGCAAGCCCAGCTTGAGCTTTGGAACTCAAAACATTTAAAAAATTTTGAAATATTTCAACTTGCCATTTCCGTTTCGAGGCTGTTTCGAAGCTCTCTGTTTCATTTTGATTTCACTGTTTCAAGCTCAAAACGAGTCAAAACAGCATTGAAATGAAACTGCCGGTGAACCCCACACTGCTGCCCCTGCTGCTGCTGTGCATGCAGGGGACACCAGGGCAGCATGAAGTTTGCAGTGGCAAAAAGATCCCTGCATGGCCCTACTGTTGCCTGCAGCACTGGGTCACACTTGCTGGGCTGCAGACGCTCCAGGGAAGGGCAGCAGGGCGGGAGTCCAAGCCTGCAGCAGGAAGCCTGTCCCCCCCCCATGCACAGATCTGGGGGGCATGGGTCCTCCTGCCCCTCTGGGAATGTGTGAGGAAATGGCTCCCCCTCCCATGCTGAGCCTGCAGCAGGTAGGGGAAGCCAGGCTGTGCTCTACTCCTGCTAAGAATAGGGGGCTGCGGACCTGGGTTCCTGACCTCATAGCGCCGGCGGGTGGGGGCCCCTTCCAGGCTCTGGGGGTTGTGGGATGGGGCGGCAAAGGGTACCAGCAAGGGGCCTGTGGGGGAGAATGAGGGGCACAAGCAGGGACATGGGGCTGTGGTGGGGGGGCGGGGAGAAGGAGTGCGAGGCACCTGCAGGGCTGGGGTGGGCAGTGAGGGGCCTTTCATTTTAATCACAGATTTTAGGGGTTTTATAAGAGAATGTGCAGTTTTTGAATTTCCATTCTTTGCATTATTTTAATCAGGGAAAACCAGGATCCCTGCTAAGAAGTCATCAACTATTTAAACAAATGGTATGATTAGCAACAACTAGAATGCATCTGGAATGACAAAATGGTAGTTTTCAACCCTTCTATGCTTTCAGAGGCATCTCATTCTACTTGCAAGAGAGAAATAAGAGGTACAATTCTTGCTATTAGAGGCAAGAGGTTTCTTTGTGTTATTGAACCAATTGCATGTTGTGGATTTTACATTGTAAATGACTAAATTTGGTATCTTCTATGTTATAGTATGGTTGGAGTGTTGACCTAGCCATGATGATCCAGAAAATGTATGAGGGGAAAATGTTTTATTTTGATATCTTTTACTAGAACAACTATATAGTAGGGATAGATCTCAGATAAGCTGTCAGGCTGAGTGCCCTTCTCTTGGCCTGAAGAAGGAGGAGACGCAGGCCAAGCTAAATAACATGTAGGAAGTAGATGTTACTGTGTAGTTTGGCTCCTTTTCTCTTCATGCTGTGAATTTTCCGCTGTAAGATAATACATAGTAACATCTGCCTCCTAAAAGGCTATTTAGCTTAGTCTGTACTTGCTTCTTTCTCAGACCTGAAAATGGGTCTCCCAAATCCTTGTCCAACATCTCTCCCAACCATCCAGCTGGTCCAATAAAAAGACAACACAAAAGAATCCTTGCCTTTCATATGTTTTCAGGACCATCGTGGCTACACAACACTCTTAGGCTACTACTTACTATTAGAGATATTTATTAAAGGAGTCACTGGTCTTATGAAAATAATGGGTGCATGAGATATAACACGCTTGGCAAACAAACAATAGTAACTAGCTGAGGGGGGATAAAAGGAGAATTTTTAGGATGCAGTCATCAACAGCTCAGACACATTTACTTGGATAAAGATCTGCTCCAGTCCAAGCAAACAGAGCTTGATAGATTTATGAAAAAGATTACATGATGTGGTTGCCTGTGATAGCAGATGATTGAACTCAGTGACCCAGAAGACCCCTTCCAGTTCTGCATCTTTAAGTGGCACATTTTACACAGAGAAGTTCAAACCACCTTCCTGAGAACAACATCAATTCTTTTTAAATAAAAGTACAACTTTTAGAACGCCGTTCTTGTTTGAGTTGGTCTAATAAAAGATGTCAAATTTACCCAAGGAACCTTGTCTGCCTATGTCCTTAGACTAACACTGCTACAACTTATACCCCTGAATTCTTGTCTAATGTTTTTATAAAATATTCTGGGAGAATGATGAACTTTGGGGACAAAATCATATTCACTGGCAAAGATGTGAACTTAGAAAGAAATCCCATGAAAAGGAAAGATAATTTTGTATGCTACTGTTTGTGTAAAGTGAATTTCATGCTAGTTAGCTTATGGGTACCAACCCTTTCCAAGCACAGATGACAGCAAGTTGGTGGCTCCCTAGAGAATAAAATACCCATAACAAACATCACTGTCTTGAGGTTTGCAAGACATTCAAGTCATTTTCACACTTTCAGCCAATTCTGGATTTAAGTACAGTAGACAAAAGAGAGGCTTGAAATGAAGCTACCATTTAGGGAAGATCAAACCCAGGTCTGCCTCTGTGCTCTGACCCCAACATCCCCCTACAAGAGTGTGACCAATAAAGGACTGAGCATTCAGTTTTAAGGAGTTGTGAAAGTTCCTACTAAAATTAACCTCACTGAAAAGGGCTATGGTGAGTGGCAAAATGCAGTGATAAAACAATATCAAAACTAGGGCAATGCACAGCAGTAGTGATAACAATAAAATCAAGTGGTACATATTTAAATTCTGCATGCGCCTCATGTATTGCATCATTTTATGATTTTTTTTTTTAAAAGGAAGAAGGGTTATTATAAAGATACAGGATTGCTTCTACTAGCCCAGATGCTGCTACATCTGTATAATTCTAATTTTCAGTAAATCATACTTAAAATGTACACTCCCGTCACCCTCAAATTGCCATACAACTAACTAGAAATAACTTCATATTGATATTTATCAGAAGTCAGAGTAAAGCCATGTTACTAAACTTAGATATGTAAACTAAAGCCAGGTTACTAAACTTAGACATCTGATATATCAAATGCATGATTATCCTAAATAGCTCACTTCAACCCTCTCTATTGAAGGGTTAGCAACCAGAATAGTGGGATAAATGTTTGTTCTGAAGTTTCAAACTCCCTTGAAAAATTACCTCTGAAAGCAAGGGGCCTCCAAACCAGTGTACAAAGTTTTGCACAAAATGCTACAAAGCAAAGAAGATGGGTGCGCAGGTGGTTATACTTCTTTTTCAGACTCTCCAAATAACAGGATGTTCTTCCATCTGTTTCATGTTACTTTTCTCCCTTGTATAGCTGGCAGCCCAAGTCTTCAAACTGTATAACTTTGTAACATAGTACCCTTCTGTGCAGTATGTTTTATATTACTATAATTTATAGCTGTTCTTTTTAAACACTCATTTTGGATCAAATAAAGACTGATGGACCCAAATGAACTCTAAGGCTTGACTCTCAAATGGTATTCCTTGGTGGTAATTCAAGAGATTTAAAAATGCAGTAAAAGATTGATGCATTTAAGGAGTCCTTGAAAATAAGACTGGCACTAATCCCCCTATGTTACAAAGTTATACAGTTTGAAGACTTGGGCTGCCAGCTATACAAGGGAGAAAAGTAACATGAAACAGATGGAAGAACATCCTGTTATTTGGAGAGTCTGAAAAAGAAGTATAACCACCTGCGCACCCATCTTCTTTGCTTTGTAGCATTTTGTGCAAAACTTTGTACACTGGTTTGGAGGAAGTTCTGAAACCAGGAGACATTTAATAAGTAGCTGACAACTAGTAAACACTTCAGTGTCTTGCTTCAGTTCTATAGACAAACTGTCAAATTAGACCAGGAACGAAAGCAGCTTCTATTTATTGAAAACAGGATCAGTGATAGGAACCAGAGGAAACTAATTCATTAATATTTGACTTGTGTAGGTGTATCTTCAGTTTGTTCCCAATTATGAATGTGGGAGGACAGGTGAATTAACTGCACACTGTTCATTAAAAAGGATGGGTTTTATATCATTGACGGGGAAATATCTGCTAAGCATTTACTTACAGATGGTGCTGACTCAGCAGCATCTATTACTGGTCAAATGTGTACTCCTTTAGTTGATGTGCCCAGTGACTTACTGTAAGAAAGAAGCCTAAGTCCATATTCAGGGGGGTGATATAAATTGCTGATGATTAGGAACAGTTTAAGTCATAGTTTCATAGTTGGTAGGGTCCGAAGGGGCCTGAGCAGATCATCAAGTCCAACCCGCTGCCATGGCAGGAAAAAGTACTGGGGTCAAATGATGCCAGCAAGGTGTTCGTCTAGCCTTGTCTTAAAGACCCCCAGGGTAAGAGCCAGCACCACTTCTCTTGGAAGTTGGCTCCAAATCCTAGCTGCCCTGACAGTAAAGTAGCACCTCCTGAGGTCTAATCTGAATTTACCCTCTGCCAGCTTGTGACCGTTATTTCTAGTCACTCCTGGTAGTGCTCAGGGGAACAGTGACTCCCCCAGTGCCTGCTGGTCCCCTCTGACTAGTTTGTAAACAGCCACTAGATCCCCCTCAGCCTTCTCTTGTGGATGCTGAACAGGTTCAGGTCCCGTAGCCTCTCTCCTCGTAGGTCCTGCCCTGCTGCCCCCTGACCATGCGAGTGGCCCTCCTCTGGACCCTCTCCATGCTGTCAACATCCCTCCTGAAGTGCGGCGCCCAGAACTTGCACAGTACTCCAACTGCAGCCCGACCAGTGCTGCATAGAGCGGGAGGATCACCTCTTTGGACCTGCTCGAGATGCATCTGTGGATGCATGACAAGGTACAGTTGGCCTTCCTGACTGCCTCCCACACTGCCAGTCCATGTTCATCTTGGAGTCAATGATAACTCCAGGTCATCAAGTCAAGATCCAAGTCAGTGGGTCTTAGGACATGGGCACATGGACATGAACAATGTCCTCAATGTAAGATGAGTAAGCTGCCATGGGGTTTTCTATTAGCTGCAATGGGGAAAGAACATGGCCAGTTACTACAAGGTACTCCAAATCTACCTCATTTACCTTGTGGTAACTTTTTTTTTGTTGTGACATGCCGTTCTATGCCAAAAGCCCAGAAGAGATAAGGCAGCAAATAAAAGAGAGCTTCATGCAAATTTAAGTTATCCTAGCTTCTGCAAATTAACCGGTGCTTTCCTGTAATGTACTTATCTCAGCTTCTTCAATTCTCCATTACAAAATGCAGAGTCCCTTGCTTCCACTGAGCAACAGGTCAGTGCAGCTGACTCAGGACAGACCAGCGAGGGACCACAAGCAAAGAGTTTCAAAGAGTTGGCAAAGAGCTGGGCCAGTGGGTCAGGAGCAACTGCCCCAGAAAAGCCTGAAGGAGTGGGATCTGCAGTATTACAGTATAATACTGGTTTCTCCTTTTGCCTCAAGCCAAGTCAGAGTTTTCCTGGTTGTTTTTATGAGGAGAAGAAATTGATGGTCGAGTCAGGTATTTTGTTGATGCCTTCCTGTTTATTTTAGAAAGAGTGTAAACCAAGTAATTTCCCCTAATATAGTCAGAGTTAAACACTTGGAGGCATATCTGGGGTCATCAATCTAACGTGTTTTCCAGCCTACATTTTGCTCTTCTTCCTTACTCTTGGGGCTTATTATTAGTTCCTGGTTCTCCTTTTGCTGTGCTTCGCTTTTTAAAATATTTCGCTCGGTATCTTCTTTAGCTGCTTGTGCTTCTACCCCCAGACACCCACACTTGTCACCTAAAACCTAGTTAGCTCAGTACATGTGGCCTGTGTTTTAGAAGTCAACTCATAATGTTCTAGTTTACCTTTCTCTAAAACAAAACATAACTGCTCAAATTTCTCCCAACTGAGGAGTGGCTGTCCAACTTACTAGCCTCAAAAAGTTTCATTCAACCTACATCATAACACTTCTGAATTTAGCCCAACAGCTCCAAAAGTACCCAGTAATAATTATAACTGGAATCCTGAAAAAAGGACATAAAACTACTAATGTCTTATCTACAGAGACTTGCACCTGAGGGTCTCAGGCTGTGACCTAAAATGACTTTCAATCACTTTGAGGAATGAGGTAATTTCCTTTTGGAAGCACACAGCAGCTGTTACAATGTGACCATCATACCTGCATACTTGTCTAGAGGTAAAAGTGAGCTAAAATACTGTAACTTTAATTATCCTAACTAAACTATACTTAACTAAAACATAATGACTTTAGCTAAAAACAGTTCAAGCCATAAATAGTGGCTTTGCTGCACTTGTACTGTTATAGAAGCAGACAGATGTAACAGTTAGATCATAACAATTTATACTTAGACTATTCTATATCCATTATAATGGTTATGTGTGTCCTCCCCTTAGCATACCTTAAAGGTATCAATAAATTAAGCAATAAAACTAAGCAAGCAAAACACAAGACTTGTAAGAAAAATGTTATTAGCCCCCTTAACCTGAAATTTACAGAAATTAAAGATAAGTACAGACATTCAAAAAGCCAGATGCAGAATTGATCTAAGTTATGCAGTTTTTTGTTAGCCACTTGGTGTAATGCCTGTATGTGGCCTAAGTGACTTGCTCTTAGTTATACTGGAAATCTTTAACAAAACCAGAAGCAAAGCACAGATCTTATAGCCATTTTTTTCCTGTTTTCATGTGTACATGGGAGACAGGGCAAATAGACGGACACTGCTGTTTCTTGCAAGGAGCCCAGTAAGCGTGACTGGCCAAGAACAGAAACGAATTTGCATGACAGCAAGGAGTCAGATGTTCGTTGCCCAAACACCAGAAACATCTTTTAAGTAGTTGGAGCAACTATTTTCTATCAGGAGAAATTTACAGTGATATTAGATAAAAGCTAGCATTTGAGAGTTCTTACTATCTAAATCCATAAAGTTCTTTGCAGAAGACAAGGATTTTTGTGGGTGTGACGGGCTAGCTGGCAGTGACTCAGCCCAGGGGTTTTGAAAGGGCAAAAGATGATTGGAGGACTTGGGATTCCCTTTCCTCACCAATCAGGCCCCAGAGACTCACTCTCCATGTCCCCTGATTGGCCCCTTGGGTCACCTGGAGGGGGATAAAAGGGGCAGTGCAGCTGACTCAGGACAGACCAGCGAGGGACCACAAGCAAAGAGTTTCAAAGAGTTGGCAAAGAGCTGGGCCAGTGGGTCGGGAGCAACTGCCCCAGAAAAGCCTGAAGGAGTGGGATCTGCAGGCAGCAGTGGGACCCTCAGCAGCATGGCGTGTGGCCAGCAGGAGAGGCCCCTGCTGGGCTCCAGGGTTGCCTATGAAAGGCTGCAGCCAGCAGGAGAGGCTCCCCAGCTCTAGCAAGGGTCTGAGCAGCGACCTGAGGGGTTCCCAGCTCTGCTTCCAGCTTCTCCAGTCAAAGGCCAGGCAGCTCAATAGAAGATCTAAGTTTGAGTCTCAGCAGGAGTGAGTGAAGTAACAGGGAGAAATTCTTCTTGCAGTGGTAAGGGGCCATTGTGTTTTCCCCCGTTCTCCCCCTCCAGGTATGTAGGCCCTATATTCCTTGTCATTTGACTTTTTTTATTTTGCCTCTTATATTTCGCCAACCATTATTGTTTGTTCTGCTGTTTGTGTTTTGCATTTTGGTTGACCCTGTCTTTTGTCAACTGGATGAATATGTCTATGATTGTAAGTGTCTAACCTTTGTTGAATCCTGCCCCCTCAGGGCATTGTAGTGTCCCTTATACCCCCTTGTTTATACTGGTTATGTTCCCAGTATTGTTCTTTCATTAAAAGGCATATGGTTAAATCCCCGTTGGTGGTCTGGCTCTACTCTATAGGGGGAGGAGAGTTCTTACACCTTCCACACTGCCTGTGCACCTGCTTTGATCCCTTCGATTGGAGAGGGGGTACCTCTTGGAGTACTGCCCAGGTTACAGTGGGTGATATCTTTCATGGGACCAGCTGTACAGTTGGGAGGGTGCAACAGGAGTATTGCTGCTGGTGCCTCTCTTGGTGGCTTCACCCTCCTGTTATGGGCCAACTGCCTGCTTACTCTCCTGTCATGCCTTGATCTTGATTGATTGTAATTAGCGGAGGCTGTCCACTTTACGCACCCCGTTGCCAGGGGGCACTGTCTGCGGCTCCTTTTCCTCCCCTACACCACAGCCCAAGCCTCGCAGATGGTACTAACGTGGTATTCAACCTGGGCCCTGTCCTTGCCTTCTCTCTGGGGTGCACCCCCCCTTGCTCTGGGGCTTCTCGCTTCTTGTAGCCCTCTCTGGCACCAGGGTCCCCATGCTACAGTGGAGCCCCTATGAGGCCTCCTCCAACCCCTAATAGCCTCACCCAGTCCTCCAGTCAAATAGCGAGCACAAAAACACAAAGCCCCCAGCCTATAACATAAAAAGCTAAACCGCCCGGCCAAAACAACATTCAATCCCTACCGGGAAATACTCCAACCCATAGCAGCAATCAGGGGATGCTCATGCAGTCAGGCTTCTCCCCTCTGTCTGCACTGGCCGAGCTCCCTCTCCCTTGGCCGACAGAGGGAAACTGCCCTCCTGGCCTCACGCTTGGGCTTAAGAAGGGCCAGGCCCTGCCTCTTCCTGTCAGCTGGCTCCCCACCGGTTGCCCTAGCAACCAGCACCTGAGACTCTGGCTGCCCTGGTGACTGGCAGCTGAGCCTCCCTCTTCTTGCCAGTAGGGGCCTCTCCCAAGCTGTTTCCGCTCTGAGGCGCAGGGCACCTGAGTGCTCTGTGACAGAGGGACATAGACAAGCACATTACTTTTCCTCAGGTGTCTGCATGGTACTTTAAAACTTATTTGTGCCCCCTCAGCTATTCAAGTGGCCCAATAAAAGATATCACCCACAAAAATCCTTGCCTCTCATTTTTCCTGGACTACCATAGCCACAACATGACCCAATAGTTCCAAGGCTTTTCCCGATACACAAAAGGAAAACATTAATCACTTTTAATTTTATTAAAAATCAAATTTAACATAACAGCAATTAGATTATCAGCTGGGGAGAAATGTGTATAGCTACATTTTACCCAATGGGAACCCCAGCCCAATGTGTCTAGAAACCAAAAGTGGAAATGTTCCCTTGCAGGTGAATTAAGACTGAAAAACTACCTTACTGTTCAAGGATACTTTGACTAGTTGAAACTCTGTTTGTCTCTGGGCAAAACTCACTCTTATAAGCTGCCATTCTGTTGTTTCATATGAAAACAATATTTGTGTTGATAATGCCCACAAGTTTGATGTAATTTAATGGACAGTTTGTCACCACTTAGTAATGTCATCTCAGAGACATAGATCATAGCATCAGAGAAACATAGGGCCAGAAGGGACCTCACGAGGTCATCTAATCCAACCTCCTGCTCAAGGCAGGATCATCCCTGTCTAAAATGTTGATGCCTCAGAACAACAACAAAAATATTAAGAAGTTTGGGGGAAGGTTATTTCAAATGTAGAGCCTGCTACTGTAGCCCACAAAGAGCAATACACCAAGAAAAGGATCACAAATACTGAAGCTCCCTTCCAAGAATTCAGTTTCTACATGCAAAACATTGTTAGGGAAAAATTGTTGGCAATGAGAGGTATGACAAGTCGTACCCTTCTACCCCTTCCCTTCCTGAATGGTGCAAGACAATACATGGGGCTCCTAGAAGAAATTTTCACTGCTTCCAATGATTCTGATAATCTTACTGATATTGAAGAAACCATTAAAGACTTCATAAAATACTACCTCGTATTTAGCTTTCCTTCTCTAAGCAAGGAAATCAATAAGTCTTAAAAGAAAGTGCCGTAGAACACCTCATTTGGCAATATCCTAGGACCCCTCTGAGCTAAGCTTCAGATCTGGACATGGGTACTGCCATATCACATGTTCTGATGGGTAGTTTTATTCTGTGAGGAAGCAAGAAAAGGATTGTGGTACTTGCTCTGCTGGACTGCTCAGTGGCCTTTCAGGCTACTGATTACTAAATACTCCTCTCCAAATGCCAATAATTTGCAGGGGGAGCAGAAAGAATTCCTCAAGGCCCAGAAACCTTCTTGGCAGCAACTACTATCACTTGCATCAAGTTTGATCCTTTATCCATTCTATCTTTCAACATCCATATGAAACCACTAGAAGAACTGGTAAGACAGCATAGGCTGAATGGTCAGTGACTTGGAGATGACATTCAAATCTGTATCATTCCAAACTTAAGAAGCATCACCAACCCAGCTCTTTCAGCGCATAACCAAAATGGATACTGAAATAAAGAGCAGATGGTTAATGCTAAACAAAGGAAAGTGACATAATTCAGGAAGGATGCAGGAAACACTTCAGAAAATGTGCTATATCTGTGGCACTTCACTGCCTTTTTCTTGGACTTATTAATTTGGCTCCTGAATATAACTAGGTGTTGAAATGGCAAAAGACACATCTGGCAGGAGATTTTACTGTCCTATCACATAGACTTAGCCACAGCATGCCACACGTTTATAGCTTCTAGGCTTGACTACTGCCATTGGCTCTCTCTAGAAATTATAATACCAAGGTATCTCCAAAAATCTACAGAAATTTATTATTTTCTTTTTTAGCAGATCAATGCAGAAAAAACCTGTGGAACAGTGAAAGTTACCAGCAAAGAGTCAGATTTTGCTCTCACTCACAGTTTGTAATCTCACTGGTGTCACCAAAACTCATTGCTACACTTTCTCAGTGAAATGAGTCAATCACTATAACCAATGAAACTTCTACAGGTTCTGGTGAGTTTTTTACATTTGTTTTCTTATAATTAGCTGTTCTAATTTTTAAAACTGCTAATATTCACAACTGGAATAAACATTTAGGATGTTACAGAAGCAGTGAAGCCCAATTAAGCAGCAAATATGCCATATGTCTTGTACTGGGATAAAACAGAGTTTTACTAAAAAGAAGCCATTATGATAGCACCCCATTGTGTTTAGGTATTTGAAGACAGCCTATTAAGTAACACCTACCATATGTCTCATATGTTTGGCCACAGTCTCAGCATTTTTTTTTAGTGACTTTTGGTCCACTTCCAGCACAGTCCATCCTTTGTGAAAACCCAGCGTCTTTGATGAGTATCATGGTATGCAAATCACTGCAGAATTTGGTTAAATAAAATTACACTTTATGATTAATTGAAATACATCAATATGAAAATGTTTAATTAGGGTATGCCACACAGTCACAACTAATCACTGCAAATAATTACGGGTGCTTCTATAGCAAGTCCTCCATGCTTTTAGCATCAACTGAATCTCAGTAGAGTTCTGCTGGTGCATCTAACAGACACATTTGGCCCCTAATAGAGGCTGAATTAAATATTAATACAATGGGAATAAAATTTCTGATTCGTTGTAATGATAACCCTGTGAAGTAATATTCTAATTACTTGTACTTTACTTTTTAATTTTAATTTGCTTTGTTTTACTTAAGGTTACAGCTAAAAATAGTGACCTACTTTCTGTAATAACCAATAATGTAAGCTTTCAATTAAGCATCAGCTTCACTTGCTGGTTTTTTTTTTGGCATTGCTTTAGAGCATCATTAACATACCAATCATTCTCATTGTCTGTTAGCATGTCAAAAATGATTTTAAAAATATATATATAGTCCTAAAGTGTTGCCAGGGTAAGTTAAGAAATGAAATAGTGTTCAGCATTCTGTATCTTCAAATGTGTCCTGTAGTTAATTACCAGGTTAGCAATCAGTAGTGCTGAAGACATATTCCAAATAAACCCTTGAGAAGGGCTGGCTCTGCAGATCAGCTGCTGGATTAAACCGATCATGCATTACACTTCCTTCAAACGCTGTGACAGAATGTCATAGCAAACAACATCTGCTGAAGAATCGTGGAGCAAAAACAGAGGCCTCCAAAGGCTGATGAGATTATTGCACAAGAATATCAAGCTCTTAATCACTTGGCTTTCTCTCTGAGAATGCACAAAATCCTATGTGGTAGGGACCCACTATACTGGTTACATGACAAACTTCCAAAGCCCCCAGCAGTGATGGTCTAGTAACCTCTTTACAAAATGGAACAATGAGTAGGTTTAAGTAGATTAGCAGCTGGTGGCCTCATTGAAGAACTGGAAGTAATTTAATTGGTGAAGATGACAGTTTTCCTCCCCAAGATAAGAAGCTCTCTGCAGGATACTATACTATACATAAAAGAGTTACTTTGTATGTTGTAGCCATTTCAATTTATTTTGTGCAGTTATTCATTTAATTTCCATCATAGTTCTACTTTTCTGTATAGTATGAGTAAAGATGGCAAAGTTAGAGCAGCCCCTAGGCATAGACCAACCCCAAGAATCAGCAAGTTATAACCTGATTTCTAACAACTCCTTCCCATTTCCCCTTTGCATAGAGCAGAGGCTGTCAGCCACACAGCGTAAACCATGAGCAACTGCAATGAGTGCTATGGAGTTACACTGACGTAAAGATGGCACAGATGATAGGAGGCAGCTCCATAATATACAAAAGTATTCATAAAAATGTTTCCGCTGCTTTCCATCTTAAGCAATTCTGAATCTGTAAGATTGTATGAAAATATACACATAGTGGTTCAAAATGCCTTTCACCAATTCTCTGAGGGTCTCCAGTGTATATGCTGTTTTGCAGGAACAAAGAGAAACAGAGTTTCAGAATTCTAAACCAATGTTTAGCGAGAAATAATTATGTGTTTTCTTTGCTGTGACTTGGGAGTACTTAACACAAGTTATCAGCCCTATAATAGCAGACACTAGCATTTAGAAAAGATCATGCTGTACGTGAAAAATACAGAATAGATCCATAGGGTATTATTTGAAAAACACAGAGTTTCTAATAACTTTTCTGCCTATTAATTTTCTTTTATGAAAAATTGGCGAGTATATACAAATCTAGTCAAGCTCCTGGGAAATGTTCAATTATTTTCCATCCAGTGCTTCAAGTCTTCTTCCTGTTGCTTATTCACAGAAAGATAGTACTTTTCATAATGAAAATCATTTTATACTCTATGAAGTTTCATGTATAGCAGTTCAAAGAACATCTTAAATGTTTCACATTTTATTGCTCTATTCCACTTTTAACCTCTCAGAAATCTAATATACTTTGGGATTGGACATGTCTCAACAGTTCTAGTTGCTGGATATATATTTTAGATTAGACAATAAGGGTCAAGTTTTCAGTGGAAAGTACCTTACTAATACATATATAAGAATTTTGTGTTTATCCCAGCAAACATACTTTATCACTGTACATGAAAGCATCTCAGTACAGAAAGATAGTGAACTACTGCAGTAAATACATAGCACAAAATATTACTTTTATCTTTGTCTATGAGCCTACAGATTCTTCCTAAATCTTTCAGAATTTGGCCCTAGGACTTGCTAATTTTGGTGAAAGCAGTGACTGCCACTTGGTAGCTAGAGGTGATTTAAGAGTGAATGAATGTAATGGTGATTTTTATATGACTAGATGTATTCCCAGGTTAGGAGTAACTCTTTTTTTTTTTTTGGTGGCCATACAATGTCCCAAAATGCTGTTAACCTTTTGTGAATAAAATGGTTGGTCCCATATTTACTTAGTAATCTACTTTATATAATATGGATCAAACTGTTGTGAAGGAGAGAAAAGCTATAAAGTGAGTATATTTTTTCCTAAATAGTCCCTTAACAATAAGCTTCTATGTTGAGATTTTCAAAAGTGACATGTATGTAGTTTGGGAGCTGGGAAAGCCATCTTAGATCTTGCTTTCACTAGGAAAAATAATCTTATCTTGTGTCATGGTAGAAAAAAACTAGTGTAGCTATAGTATGAATACATCTTAAACTCTCCAACAGCTCTTACCTCAACTCACTAACACATGTTAAAACTACAGCTGTCATGTCTTCACTAGCATTTTACTTTGTGTTAGCTATCAGAAGGGTAGGACATTTTTTCCACTTAGATGCACCCACAGACACTTTTCAGAAACCGGCATGCTGCATTTAAGAGTTGTATAACAGAAAAATCCCCTTTCTTCAGTTCAGGAACTTACCATTCTAGTGAGAATTGGTCTTTTTCCCTGCATGGCAGGCAAAAAAAAATTAACCATCATTAAAATATAATGATGTTAAAATATAGTTCAGCTTTTGTCAAAGTGAATAAGCTGAGTGATGAGGGCATTTACCCAGGAGAGGGGAGTCCTGGATTATGCTTCTTGTTTTATATTAAATCATTACAGTTTAATATGCCTAATAGTTCTGGGATCAGGGACCAGAACCTAGGATTTCCCTCTCCCAGGTGACTGACACAATCCTTTGGTTAGAGCCAAGCTTTATTTCATGTTCTCTCTCTTGAATTCTTTTCGGCATAGTTGCACAGGTTCTGCTGGAAACTTGGAGAAATGAGCCCTGGCTACTGTTCTGTGTTGAACTCAATCCTGCTGGTGCAAGTTAGGCATCTTCTGAGGATATCTGCTGGACTGGGTCCTTCAAGACACTTCACCACAGGACATGCAATTCTGGATCTCTATCAGCTTTGGTGGGAGAGGTATCAAGCCCCTCAACCCTAATAAAATGGTGGCAGTTCTGGGCCTGCATGATGGCAAAACTCCAGGACTCAAGAAATTTTACTGGAGAAAATTTAGGTGCCTAATCTTTGAGATAGATGGGGTAGGGGAGGAGGGTTGGAGTGTTGTTAAAGTTATGATGATCCAGGAAATATGCAACAATTGGACCAAGCATATAGTCCAATAAGTATCTGGTTGGGATAGAGGTTAGACAATCGTTCTGGCACAAAGTGCTATTCTTCAGGTGAAACACACTTCCAAATATTGTTGTTAGGGTAGAGGAAAGATACAAAGCCTTATACAAAGAAAAGAGTTGGTAAGAAATAAGTTACTCTGTTATAAAGAAATGAGTTGACATGGGACAAAGAGTAGTAGGAAATTTTGGAAAGACTAGGTAGGTCTTCACAAGATGTTACAGTGCTGTAGCAATGAGCTATGGCGATGTAGCTCATCGCTGGGGTGACATCACAGCAGTGGGTACAAACAGTGATGCCACTGCTACTGTACAGTAGCAATGAGTTACTACATAATAGCTCATTGCTACTGTGCAGTGGGTTGAAAATGACCCACACGCCACTGGGACTGAGCAGTACCAACGGGTACTGCGCAGTCGGAGGCATGCGTGGACACACCCACTAGTATGACAACACGCAGCTTCAGTATTTCTAGTAAACAGAATGGATGATGGATAAGCAAAAGAAGTTTTGGGGGTAATAAAATAGGTTTATATGGAATCTCTGAGCTAGATCCAATAAGAGGATGTATTGAGAAACATAGGGTGAAATAAAATAAAGGAAATGGGTTTGTTAGTGTGAGCTGGATCTGCTGGAGTCAACCAGCATGGGGCAGCTAGAATGTCTCCCTTGCTTATCTAGTTGCAAGGATTCTGATAAAGGTTTGTAACCAAAACTACACTGTGTAGGTGTAGTCATTTATAAATATACGATATATTTGTTATTGAGTTTTAGCAGTAAGTATGTAACTACGTCTGGCCCTTGAGTTTAATAAAGGAATTTTAGCTAAATTATTGATATGGTCAATCAAATTCCAGCAACTGGCTATACTATGATGGCCACCTTACATGAAATACTTGCCTTGATTCTCTTATTTATTCCTCTGCTATCTTATTCTCAGTTTCAGGATTGCTTCTTGAATGACATATAATGTCCATTTTATAATATGAGCCGAATTCTGGTCCCATTCACTGTCTAATATTTTCAAAGCAACATAGGTAAAATATAACACCTATTTAAAAGTTGGGAAATAACGTGCAACATAAACTTCATTCTTATTTAATGGAATTATATACTTAAGTAAAGGAATGAAGAATATTGGCATCTGGATTAAAGCATAAGAAAAAGACTTGAGTCATTTTCTTTGTTTTAATGTACAAGGTACTATGAAGAATTAAATTAAATATACCTTTATGGAATTACCCTTCAGTTATGTGGAACCTGATGAAACAGAAACCCAGCACAGCAGAGATGGAGGACTGGAAAGGGGCTCATAGACCATGGAGTCTAGGCCTATATGTCCAAACAAGTGAGAACTTCCACTTTGGTCCCTCTTATGCCCCAGAACCACAGAGTACCTGAGCCAACAATGTACCACAAGAAGAAAGCAGCAAAGCCAATCATAAAAATCATAGAAAATTAGGACTGGAAGGGACCTCAGGAGGCAATCTAGTCCAGCTCCCTGCTCAAAGCAGAACCATCCCCAATTAGATCATCCCCGCCAAGGCTTTGTCTAGCCTGGTCTTTAAAACTTGCAAGATGGAGATTCTACAACCTCTCTGGGTAACTTGTTCCAGTACTTTATTACCGTCCTCGTGAAAAATATTTTCCCAATATCTAACCTAAATTTCCCTTGCTGCAACTTGAGACCTGTCCTGTCCTGTCATCTGCCACCAATGAGAACAGTCCAGCTCCGTCCTTTTTGGAACCACCCTTCAGGTAGTTGAAGGGTGCTATTAAATCCCCCTCCCTCAGTCTTCTCTTCTCCAGACTAAATAAACCCAGTTCCATCAACCTTTCCTCAAAAGTCATATGCTCCAGACCCTTAACCATTTTTGTTGCCATCTTCTGGATTCTCTCCAATTTGTCCAAATCTTTTCTGCAGTGAGGGGCCCAAAACTAGACACAATACTCCAGATGTGGCCTCATCAGTGCTATACAGAAGGGAATAATCACTTCCCTTGACATTCCCTGCTGGCAATTCTCCTACTAATACAGCCCAGTATTCTGCTAGCCTTCTTAACAACAAAGGCACACTGTTGGCTTGCATTCAGCTTACTGTCCACTGTTACCCCAGGTCCTTTTCTGCAGAGCTGCTGCTTAGCCATTCAGTCCCTAGCCCATACTGGTGCATGGGATTGTTCTATCCTAAGTATATAGCTTTGCACTTGTCTGTGTTGAACCTCATGAGATTTCTTTTTGTCCAAACCTTCATTTGTCAAGGTCTCTCTGAATCCTAGCTCTACCAGCATTTATTACTCCCCGCAGCTTGGTGTTATCTGCAGGCTTGCTGAGGGTGCATTCCAAACCATCTTCAAGGTTATTGATGAAGATATTGACCAAAACTGGCCCCAGAACCAATCCCTGGGCCACTCCATTTGATACTGCCTGCCAACTAGACACCGAGCCATTGATTGCTACCCTTTTAGCCCAATGATCCTGCCAGTTTTCTATTCACCTAACAGTCCATTCATTCAACCAAACTGTACTTCCTTAGCTTGCTTGTGAAAAATGTTGTGGGTGAACATATCAAAAGTCTTGCTGACGTCAAGGTATATCATGTCCACTGCTCTTCTTGTACCCACAGAGCCAGTCTCTCGTCATAGAAGGTAATCAGGTTGGCCAGCCATGACTTGCCTTTGGTAAATCCAGGACTGTTCCTAATCACCTTCTTCTTAACCTAAATATGCAAAAAACCTCTAGGAAGTGGGCCACATCCCATGTTACAAAGGAAGACAAAAAGCCCCAAACAGTCCTTGTCAGTGTGACCTGGGAGAAACTTCCTTCCTGATCCCAAATCTGGAAGTTAGTTTGACTATGAGTAAGTGAGGAAGAACTGCTTGCCAGGTACTTGAAAGATTTCTCAATACTATTTTGCAGCATCAGTACACCCAAAAGAATTGCTCACCCTTTAGCTAACACCTATGACTAATGTTTCTTGCTTTTCTGTTGTCAGTTTGTGGTTACCTGCACTGAACAGAACTTTGAGCTGCCTCAAGGCAGAAGAAACCTTTTCAGTGCAATTCCTTAGCCATACAAGGATTTAGCTGGACTTTTGCCCTCTTACAGGACCATAGTATACTATGTCTCTTCCAACAGTCTGCCAGTTGTGTGCAACACTTTTCCCCTGTTGCCTATAAAGAAATATAAATTCTAAAAATAAAATCTCCATTTTTTTCCTTTTGGGAAGAGGTTTGATGATCCAGTAAATCTAATCTGATCCCATACTCCATCCTGGGTTGCCTTGCAGCATATACAGGACTGGATATTACTGGTATAGCCTGTTCCTTTAAATAACCTTGGAAGTGAGTGAATACAGCTGAAAGGTATACTTCAGTGCTCTCAATAAGACCATGAAACCATGACATAAAGCACTGTCTCTGACTGATGAGGCCTTACTTTCAGATTAACTTTGGGAGGACTTTGACAACTTTGGGGGTCTGCTAAAATGCTATTAATTACTGCATAAGGTTGCTGTATCTCCTCTCTAATGATCTCATTTGACAGTTTTCCATTTGGAGCAGTTAAAAAAATGCAACAGAAGATGGTAACTTGCACATAATTAAATGAGGACCACATAACTGAACTGCTGTTAATGAGATCAGTTCTTGTAAGAAGTACGACATTCTGCTAACTTCAGAGATGTCTGCAAATCTTTCAGTCATCTATACTGACCTCTCATGTCAATGTGCTCAAGCAAGGTGCAACAAATATGTGGTTTGTTATATTATTTTAGTTTAAAATTTGATTCATAAGACTTGCAGCCACATAAATTGAATCTTTATAGGGGAAAAATACCCCACATATTGCTTTTTAAAGAAACAGAGTCCTATGCTCAACATTAGCAATACAATGCGTGCCCTACCTGTGGCTCTCGCTCACATGCAAGGACCAAAATCCTAAGTTAGGCAAGGGGTTGAGTCAGTTCCCAATGCAGCTTAAAGCAACATTAGTGTTGCTCTTGATTGCACCACTGTTAGATCTCTGGAGTACAACAGTACTCCAGAAAGGCCTGCACTGCCTTTGGCCAGCAAGTCTCCAGAAAGTCTTGTCACCTCTCTTTTTACTGCTCCTTGCACGTTTGCATCAGTGCAGGGATACTTTCAGGGTCAACAACCCGGCTCTTTAGCCAGGTGGTCCATCTATCCAGCAGCCAGTCTCAGACAGGGCTACAGGATACAGCACATGTACATAGTGGAATTTCTTTCCAAACCTAAGCAGAAAGTGATTAGTTTAGGTAATTTACTTATACCAGAGTAAGTTCTGTAAAGTCTACTACCTGTATATATTAAAAAAGGTAAAATTGAAAGGTCATTAAAAAGAAATGCCCTCCCTTGTTATAAGCATTTGATTAGGCAGTTTGCTGCCCCTTACCTCTTTGTTAATTTTTGCATCATGAAAAGGATAAAATAAAACACAGACAATCTCCAAAATTCTATTTAGTGTCAAAGGAGATTTGAACCGTGGTTCATGACAGCAGCATCTCCAATCTTATATTTTTATCTTACCTAACATAATTGAGGATTATCTTATTCTTGTAAATGTCAAATTCTTCTTAGCATTTGCTTCAGTGATACTGGGTGGCAGTAAGGGCCACTGGCTAATTTGCAATGTAGAAAAGGCATTTATTTCCATCCATTTTAAATCTGTAGCATTTAATTTAATTGGATGTATGAGAAATGTATACTAGTTGCTAAGGAGAGTACATGAGCAATTAACTTTCTCTATACCACCCTTTATTTTATATATTTCTATAACATTTCTCCTTATTCATCTCCATATATTTAAGTAGCCCAGCATCTCTAAGCCTTTATTTACAACAGAATCTTTAAACACCATGCTGAAGTGTTGGAAATGGGGGAGAACATGACTCAGGGGACTAGTGTATCAACTGTTTTGCTTCCTAAAATTCAATTATTTTACTTCACCATATCCTTTTGTGCACTAATTTAATAAGTCAATCAAAACTATAACCTTGAAATTCCCTATGGGAAATGTCCCTAGCAAGTTTTGTTCCATCTAAACCGATTCTGCTTATTGGTTTTTGTTGTTGTTGTTATGACTGCACTATCCTCTAGAAGTTATAGATTTTCTCCTTTTAATTCCTTGTTAAAGTAGAGTAGGAAGTTTTCTGAAACTCCCAGCTCTCCATAGTTTTTCCAAGGTTTACCAAACTGGACAGCTAATTCATTAAAGAGAAAAATCAAGAATAATCTATGGATGGAAATTTAAATGTCCATGGTATTGTCATGTCTAAATTACTATTCGTAAGAGCCCAATTTGTTTCTAATTTTCCACATTTTATTTTCCTTCCTACATGCAAAGAAAAAAAAAGAGGTTCAGCATTTCAACCATTTTGGAGACACCATCAATTTCAGTCATCTCTGATTAATTACTGGATCTAAATTACATTCTCCTTAGTGTGTCTTCAGCAAAACACCATAAATGGTATTTGTAGAAGCTTCTCTTATTTTTCTGAATTCTTGGGCTACAATGTCCTCATTGTAGTCCTTTGCTCCTGTTGTTCTTTTCCTGCAAGCTTTAACTGATGGGAGCCCAGATTTCCAAAGACAGACCTCAGTGTCCTTTCAGAGACCTATCGACTTCAAGGGGGTGCTACATGACTGCAAGGTTCATCCCTGTGCAGCCAGCCACCAGACAAGAGCCTGAGTGTCCTTGTTGGCTTGTCCCTCTGCTCTCCACGTCTGAACTGAGCCGTAGGCAGTCCCTCTGTGCCACGTTCTAAAACCTCTTTAGAATTCTACGGCCTTCTTTAATAATTCCTTTAGTTCTTCTTCCATGTCCACACTGCCCTAAACATTTGCTTTGATAAACACTTTGTTTAACATGTATTGTCACATGCCCAATACTCTGCTAGCAGAACATACTGCTCTTAATTCCTTTCAAGGGTGAAAACTAGGTTTGTATTCTGAAAACATTTCAGATTTTGATACAAAAAATCAGACACAGCAATTGTATGTGACCATTGGTAACAACCGTATTGGATAAGTGCTGTATCCAAGAGAAATTTTTCCAAGTGCTTTTATTTAATTGCAGTTCCAAAAGGGGTACCATAGCCTAAATCTCAGAACTAAATAGATACTATGTATTAATCATACTCCCTATCTATAAAAAAATATGCCCACATCAGCATTAACTATTCCTTTTCAGATACCATTCTCATCCCTGTAAAAATCTGTGGCCAGTCTTAACCCTTCGGTTTTGTAAAATTAAATCGCGATGACTATTTTACTTGTATATTCAAACGAAGGGGAAGATGGCCTCTCCAATACAGACCTCTACTATTCAGCATTTGTTTTAGGAAAAATCACAGTGTAAGCCATGTTGGTAATGATACTGGCATATTTATGACAATGCAGCTTAGATAAAATAGAGTATCTTGAAATGTCAGAACTTATGGACTTTATTCAAGGGAAAATATATATGGCATAATGGAAATGCTTCTGGCATGCATTCAAACCTTAGTTCTCTACCTTTTGAAGTATAGTCATGTAATATCAACCCTGTAATAGACTTTAATGTGACAATCACTCCCCTGGCTTCAATATTCCAAAGATCCTGATAGGATTTATGCATGGGATGCCTCATTATGTGGTTTGTGGACATTCCTTTTTCAAAAAAAAAAAAAAAAAAAAAAGAATCTGCAACTCAAACCTGCAGGAAGGAATATATAGAGCATATTTTAACTAGGTGCATCAATCTGTCAGTGGAAGAATGTTTAGAGATTGGCCAGAATTATTGTCCTCTAACTATCTGACAGCATCTTATCATAGTAGTTAACCAAGGTAGAGGACTAGGCTCATTTTTCTTTTACAAACAAATAGATTATAGAAGCAGTGGGAATGAAAGGGTAATGTTCTTCTAGAGGAGCAGTCCAATGATGGAAGATTATCGGATATTGTATGATGAGAGATGTTGAGGAAAAGTCCCCTTTTCCTAGACGCACTTTTTTAGAGAAAGTTTTGCTAGCTTGGGAAATGGTGGTTATGTTTAGAACTAATCAGTCTTGGTCATGCTGACAGTTGACAGAAGTCCTAGAGCTATATCATTCCCATTAGTTGGTTGGTCTCAAGACCACAAAGTACTGACAGGGGAATGTGGAGCCAGGCAGACACAATTCATTTTCTTGAGTTCTTTGGCCATTAACAATCATGCAGTGTCTGTTTGCAAGAAATGATAAGAAGACTAACCTGAGGACAGGTGTTAGCGTTCTGCATGGCTATGCCTTCTGAGTCACAGCCGTGCAGACTCACCATACAAACTTTGTTAGCTCCAACTTAGGAGTTAAAATACTTGAGAAACTCAGCAAGGCAGAAGTTATGGAGGAACAGCAAGAGGAAGCTAGCTCAATAGGAAGCTTATGCTGAGATCGATGCTTTTTCAGGTGAGGTCAATCCCAAAGCTGCTGAGACCATTGGGGCATCTTAGACGCTGCAACAACCCTCCTCCACTCTGCCCTGTGTTTGGCTAGCTTTATGCACTCTTGTCAGTTGAAGCCCCACTCAGTCCTTAATACTGGTTCCCCAGCTCTTCCTGGATCTATCTTTTTCTCTGTCCCTCCACTGCAGTCCACATTATGGTTGTGGCAAGGGTGTTCAGCTTTCATGTGATGTGTCCAAACCATTGCTACTTCCTTCATCACACAATCTCCAACAACGGTTCCTTGGTTCCAATTTATTGACTGATTTGCTGCTTGGCAGAATCATTGGTCCGGTGCTCACTGTACAAGACACACAGCAAGAAAGTAGTCTCCTAAAGCAGCACATTTCAAATGTGTCAATTCTGTTCTCTAAGTTCTTATTAAGCACCCATGCCTCACATAAAGCATTGCAGAGATGACCATAGCATGAATCAGATGCAACTTTACCTTTGGTGTAATATTGCAGCTTGCCCAGATTTTCTTTAGCTTTGTTAGTTAGCTGGTGAAAATGGTTATTCTGGCCTCGACTTCCTTTTCAGCTGTTAAATCTTCTGTGTTGGTGGCTCCCAGATACTTGTTGCTCTTTCTAGTTTTTCATTGCCAATCTTCACATCAACATTGCTGCTGGTGATCTTGATGTTGTTGTCACTTTGCTTTTCTCAGCGCTTATTTCCATTCCGTAGCTGTTTGCAGTTTGGTCTAGCATTTTGGCAAGTTCTTGTAGCTCTTTAGAAGTCCCTGCTATCAGATCAATGTCATCAGCAAAGTGCAGGTTGTTGAACTTCCACCCTCCAACTGATACAGTTCCTGTGAAATTCTGTAAGGTGTCTGACATGATTTGCTCTAGGAAGGGGTTGAAAAGGCATGGTGAGAGTAGGCAGCTGTGACACACTCCTGCTGAAGTCATAAACCATGGGACAATGTTGGTGTCTATCAGCACTCCGCTGTTTGCATTGCTGTAAAGTTCTTCTATTCGTGTTATCAGGGATCTACTGCTATTATGCTTCTTCATTGTGAGCTAAAGCACTTTATGCCACACCCTATCAAAATCTTCTTGCAGTCTATGAAGTTATGGTGAAGTTCTTTTTGATCACGGTATTTTTCACACAGTACGTGAATACTGAAGACTTGCCTAGTGGTACATCTCCCCACTCTGACCCCAGCTTGCTCTTCCGCCAGTACATTCTTTTTTGAGGCTTGAGTCTGTTCAGTATTATTTTTAGAAGTACTTTGCTTGGGTGGCTGATCAAACAGATGTGCGGTAGTATGTACATTGGTGCAGATTTCCCTTTTTAGGAAGGGAAAAAATGACTGACTTCATCCACTGGGAGGGCCAAGTTTTCTCCCTCCATGTCATGTTGCAAATTTTGTGAAGCATGCTTGTTACGTTGTCATCTGTTTTCAAGGTTTTTCAGATATGTTGTCTACCCCAGGTGCTTTCCCATTCTTCAGACTTCAAGTGGCTTCTTCTATTTGTTCTCTTGAGATGTCTGTGTCTTCCTCTTCAGTGCTTCCAGGTCCTCCTTTCTCTAGTTGGTCAAGTACTTTGGGCTCCATTTGGATATGCCTAGGACTTCTGTCAACTGCCAGCATGACCAAGACTGATTAGTTCTAAACATAACCACCATTTCCCAAGCTAGCAAAACTCTCTAAAAAAGTGTAGAGGTGCTTTCTATACTCTGTCCACCTCTTGTGTATCGTGTTGTTTTCAGTGAGCAATTTTCCATTCTTGTCTTCTACTGCCATTGTTCTTGCTTGGTGTGTTTTGACTATCTTCTTCAGGCTCTCAAATGCTTTCTTGCTCTTGCTGTTCTCAAAACCGCTTTGAATTTCTTCATACCCGTTTAGAATCCAGTCTTCTTTCACCGTTCTTATTTAATTTCTTACATTCCTGTTTGCTTCTCTGTAACTGAGACTGCCAGATTCTGAATCAAAACATTTAGCTTTCAGTACTTTCCCTACATCACGCATTTCCATGATTTTGTTGTACATCCACGGTTGATTGTTTTTCTTAGCTCTTTCAAGCAAATCTTCTGCTGTTCCTTTGATCACATGAGTGAATCTGTCTGTAATGTTTTGTAAGTCAGTTAGCACTAGGAGTGGTTCACATTTTCCTTCAATTTTTATGTTGGATTCAGTCTTTGTTGTGGGATCCCTGAGCTTTTCTAGGTCATGTTTGACTCTTCCTGTATTGTTGTTTGCTGTTGTCTACAGTTTTAGCTTTATTGTCATTGTTACTAAATTGTGGTCACTGCCAACATCAACTGTGGGAAATGATCTGGTCTTATTCAGGTTGATGCTTAATTGGAATCGATTAGATATAAGAATGCAGTCTAATTGATTCTTGCAGCTGCCATTGTTACACATCCATGTCACTCTTCTTGACGGTTTGTGTGGGTAAAGTGTGTTGGCAAGTACAAGGTTATGCAGTTGTACAAATCCTAGTAGTCTCAGGCCTCTGTCATTGGTTTCTCCCAGTCTATGTTTCCCAGTTGTGTGCCAATCTCTATGTGCATCAGTATCAACTCTCACATTCCAGTGACCTCGTACAACAAGAGTGTCTTTCTTTGGTGTCTGTCTTATTAGTTTGGTACTTATTTCTTTGATATTGTCTGTCTTATTAGTACTCATTAAATAAATGGGCAAAATTCTACTTTCTGATACACATATATAATACCTAACTGAAGTCACAAATGTGTCAGAAGTTAGAATTTGGCTTTTTAAGAACAAAATCTTGTCCATCAGTCACGTAAGGTAGAAAGAATAGAAAGAATGTATCTATTTTGAAGGATGTAGAATTTTAATCTTATTAGCAGTATTTTTAATATCACTACAAACCATGGAAAATAAACCGAAACACTGAAGATCAAATTTTCTGCAGTCTTATACTTTTCAGTAACCATTTATATGTATGACATATGCCACATACAACCACACCGTTGCATCAGTAGGACTCACTGCTTTTGTGAGACCAGCTAATGAATGAAGAGCAGATGGATGAAGCTGACTCTGTGCAAGACAACAGAATATTCTGAAGAGTTTGCAGCCACATTTTGCTCTTCCTCAGTTGAAGGTACACAGTTACACCTGGTCACAATGCCCAGCTTAGATTTCTGCTGAGTACTTCTGGCTTCCTTGCTAACACTGCAATTTAAAAATGGCAGCATTTGTGGGTAATGCCATCATTTGTGATTGGATAGGGGGCTCTGTACCAACCTGGAAGGTGTTAAAATGGGATTAATAATTTTTGTCTTCACTTTGTGGCTGTACTTCAGCAATATGATATACTTTGCCTTCAGCACTTAGGAAACTCCAGCTATTCCAGGGCACTTCAGAGCATCTCTTCAGGAACACAGGCTACTGCAGGCACATTAAACTTGACCTCCATTCTATATGCTAGAATTTTGATTCTAGTTTTGAGTCTCAGTGCTTTATTTTCAAGGCACTCCATAATTTGGATCCAAGAAGTGTCACAATGGTCAATGCCTCTAGCACAACAGAACTTGTACACAGCGGTTAAATCTCAGTATGGTTAAATCTCACATGTGTGGGAGACAGAATTTACTGTGGGAGGAGTGGGACTGGGGTCTAAGACTACTGAATGAGCTACCCCACTAAATAACTATCACAAACCATTTTCTCTAAATGAAAGGCACATATTTTGACCTTGCTTTATTTAGCATACATACAGAATATGACTGTGTACACATATTTCTATACATAAATATATTTTAAAAAATCTCACTAAACCAAGTTATTCTAAAAAACATGCAAACACTTCTCTCCCAGGACAAAGTAACAATAGATGGCATCGATCATTTAATATTCAGATAGAATGATAAAAATCAGGGCCAAGAATCTATGCAGAACAGAATAGCATGGTTCTAAACAAAGGGATGTAGAAACCAAAATATAAATGCTACTGCTCCATTTCATCTAATGCTTGCAGGAAGCAAGCTGTTCCCTGAATCCCAAACATAATACTAGTGTACTTTGTTCCCAACTCTCCAAACTACTGTACTTGTTGACAGTTTAGGAATTTCTGTTTTTTATCTTTATTCAACAGAGAGGAAAGCTGAAGAAAAATACAGATTAAGTAAATAGCTTGCAGAAATATACATGTGAATGAGACATGCTATTCTGTATATATAATAAATTATCATGTGCATTTCAAGTGATTCTAGAGTAGGAAATGAATTGCATACAGCTGGAAGGAATTCTTTGCATTTTCCTTGCCAAGACTACCTGTCATTTTTATATTTTTGCCATATGTGGGCTCTCCTTTTTTCTGCTTTAACTGAAGTTTATTTAAAGTATGACTTCAATTTAGTAATAGACCCTGATTATAAGTATTTTGACATGCAAAGAGAGAGCTACTTTTGTGATAGTGTATTTGTTTCAACTAGGGATGACAATATTGTTTAAATAAAAGTTCACCCCCTCCGTCAAACTTTTGGGAAACAAGTTTGCTTTATACCTTTTGCTTTCCAATTCTGAATGACTTCATTATGAACTCCCAGCCAAGAGTATACTTTCCCTAAATACTTCAGTGGAGTTAGTGGTCTCCATTAGAATTAGTTCTCTGAATAAAAATACAAATCATGTCAGTTAACTCAAATTTAAAGTCAAAGTTTTGTCATTGACTTCATTGGGGCCAGAACTTAACTCTGTTCCTAAATCATAAAAGCAATTTAGCACCAATAGATTTGCTCAAAAGGTAACTTGTGCTATAGGAGAAGCTACTGTTGAAACACTGATCATGCATTTCTCAGTTCAGATCAATACACTATTTTTTTTACAGGCAGATCTGTACATCATGACAGTAACATATTGATAAAAGGTGCATAAATTTTATGCATGGCTTAACAGTGAGTGAGTGAGCCATATGTTATCAATTCACTATAAGAAACTGTGAGGGGAAACTCCAGGGGAGTCGGGAGTCTTTCTGCTAACTTACTGATATTATTATTTTGACTATGGTGGCACCTAAAAGCTGCTGGAATGCAGCATGGAGTCCATGGTACTAGGCACTGTCTAAATACAGAATAAAAATATACCCCCTCCTCTTAAGAATTTAAAATATAAAGGTAAGTCAAGATATGACAGGTGAATACAGACAGCCAAGGACTCCAAGCTTACAGCAAAAATAGAATTCTCCAGATAATGAATGAAAAGAGTATTACAATAATTCATTAAAATATACTGTTATATTCTAGGCACTGGTACCTGGGGTAATTATCTTCTGTAGGAAAGCATTAGGGAAAAGATACCATGGATTGTTACAGGTATGATGATCTATAGTTCTCAAAGTACACTTCACTCCATCCTCCTGAAAGTTCAGATATCTTTCATAATTGGTATTGACAAAGCAGGCTATCATGTAGGACTATAATTCACATAAGGTGCAGACAGAAGTTACATTTGTCACATGGTTTGCCCCTTGAAAGCACTCTACAGCCATCCCCTAACAAAAGAGCATGGCTGCAGAGTGCTTTAAAAGTCTCCAGTCATGCAAAGAATTAACCCTCATTATATAAGGGTTCAAATGAAGATGCTCCCTGCTTGGGCAACTGAGCTGATGCAGCTCAGCCCCACCCCCAGTGCTGTCTGCATGATTGGTGGGGGTGGGAGAAGGGAGGGGAGAGAGCTTGGGCTGTTGTTCACCCCACCTGCACTGGAGTGGATGCAAGTAGATGGGAGGATGGCAAACACCAGCCTGAGCTCTCTCTCCTCCTTTCTCCCCCTCTCCCATCATGCAGACAGCACCAGAGCTGGGGGGGAGCTAGTGGAAGAGGCTGCAGACATGCAGCTTTTATCACTGAATTGGCTCTAAATTGGAGTTTGATCCCCCATCTTCCTGACCCAACAGTGAACATTTGTTAGGTCAAGAGGGTTGGTTTAACTCTTGGCGCTTTCTGTGAAAGGCTATGAGTTACACCAGGCAGCTGTACCTGTGTCTGTGACCATAGTTGTCCTATAGCTTGGTACCTTCAATGGAGTGCCTGTCTTGATAGTGAATAATTCTTTCCTACTTGCATGCTGATGCAGCAGCAGCAACCACTCCTACATAAAACAGAATAGCTGCCATGCCTTAAGCACAGAACTTTTAATTATTTGATGCTACAGGATTAGCTGTAATGTTCATTTTATTGGGGTTATTTCAAATAGCTCCAGCTGGATAAGTATCAAACCAAGGCTTTAAGCCAGCCTGGTCTTCTACAGTCACCTTGTCCAACATTTGACAACAGTGGTGATAACAGCCAAAAATCAGCTGTCTGATCATGGTCAATTCCACCATAACTGTTACTCTTAAAGCCCCTGCAATAGAAAATGAAAATAAAAATCCATCCTTCACACAAACATGCCAACAACTTAAAATTAATTTTTGATCAATGCTGTTAACACACTTGATTCATTTTTAATCCTTTAAATTATTTTTTCCCCAACAATTATTTTTGATAATTGTGCTGTCTTTGCTATAAACTTTTCTCTACATTTTTCCTTGATGTTGCTAACCTGAACAGTGACACTGATGTGTGATTAGATGGCTGACTTCTGGCACAGGCCAAAATGAATGCAGACAAGGCCTTTTGCCTTTTAAAGTACTGGCTTAATTCCATGCATATCAAACACATAAAATTCCAGTTTTTAAAAGAAAGCCATGGTTAAGTCCAATTCCATTGTACACATTGTACCTGCTTTAATTTCTTTACTGATAAACTAATTTTACATTGCTTGCTGCTACTTTTGTCCGCTTCCTTCTGCTCCACAAAACACTGACTCTGAGCCAACCTCATCAACTATGACATCATTCACAAGAAGCAGATATTTACCAAAAATGGACAGGCATAAATGCAAATAAAATAGCTATTGTATCCTGTCAAATTCATTTTTGAAGGGAGAGAGTGAAAGTAAAAATAGACACAGGTCCTCTGAGCTGTTAAATATCCTAATGTTCAGGTTTTCTGCGGGGGCTTAGATACTAATAGATTTAATGTAGTGTACCTGCTCAGATAGAAATCAAACATGCCTTTCCATTTCATCCAGGAAGAGCACGCACCAACTGCAGATATTTCCTCAGACTGACAAAGGGTATTTATACTTGAAAGCTTGCTAAGAAGAATTTTTCCAACTATCTGAGTTGGTCTGGTAAGGTTCTTTGGGTAAATCTGGTATCTTTTGTCTGCCTATGTCCTTAGACAAACACAGATACAAGCTATACCCCTGTAACATGCTTTTTCTGAATTTGTTTAGGCTTCTCCTCACTTCTCAAGCTGGGTTTGAATAGTTCTGGTGTTTTTCAATCTGCCTATTAGATCCTGCTTCCTGAGTACTGACTCCTAACACCTGGAGCCCTCAGTTATCATACAGAGACTCCAGAAGTTTGAATTATTATTTGAACCTTATTTGAACTGTTATTCCCTTTCATATCTGTGTTACTGGATGGGGAGTAATCAGCACGTGAGAAAAGGCATTGCCAGGGGATTCACAGGACTTTGGCTTTCTCCTCAGGTGACTTCACTGAAGGGAGGCATTATACAAAAATGAAAATATAGCAGAAGAGAGGATAAAACAATATTTGGGAATGTAAACAAAAAGGATGGTCTTACCTTGGGGCAAGTGCTGACAAACTTACAGACATAGGAGAATCTCCTAAACCAGGCCCGCTTTTGTTTTGTCCATCTACTCTGAAGGACAAAGAAACTCTTTTGCCCCCACTTGAAAGAGAATGTAAAATATGAGACTTTTTGCAAAAATAAAGCATCACACCTGGTAGTGCTGGCAGGATGCAGTGCCCTATGTTCTTTCCAAAAGTGAGTTTTCAGAATTTTACTCAGCTTATTTTAGTTTATGCAGAAATACTTTTCTGCTTTTTCCTCAGTTAATAAAAAAATCTTCATGCTGTTTTCTTCAAATCTTTCATCATAAGAAAAGGCTAGTATATCTTTCTAAAGCTTTATCCTTAAAGAATTACCTTGAGTCATGAGATCAAAGTTAAGAATAGGCCTTCTGAACAGTTTATTCTGACCAAATATAAACCTCTAACTTGTTATCCATTGTGCAATGATAAAAGTTTTCCATCCCCAAAACGTACTTTTTTATAACAACAGAATCAGCCATTCTTACTAAGACAAGTAATCCAATTGCCTAAAAGACATGACAAGACCTAATAACAACTCTTTTATCTTCATTAAACTTTAAACCACAGCCATAATTTTCTCTTTTACCTACAATGAAGCAAAACAGTAGTAAATAACAGCCTGCTGCTCAACTAACAAACCTTGGTTTTCCATGTGTCTTTTCTTCTCTCTCTCTCTCTCTTAACCAAGGACAAGAAGATCATAGAGGCAATATCAAAATAACAGTCCTGATAACTCCCCTCCCACCCCAAATTTCTCAATAAGAAAAAAAATACAGTTTAAATTTATTCAGGTGAAATTCTAGCGGATGTTAAATCAAATTTAGTGTTATCATTGCCAATATGAGAATTTATGAGTTCACACAGCAATCTACGAGTTTTAATATTCATCCTTGGTTCTACCTCATTTTGTGCACTATCTGGTGACTATTAGTGAATCATTTTGTCATGTACAATGTGTAAAATATTACCCATTTGAGGACCATCATACCTCAAAACGACATTAAAATGTGTCCTTATTATGGGCCACACTGATTATTATAAATCTTTATTTGCAGCTCCCAGGTTAGGAAAATCATTTTAGTAGATACAATTTATTTAAAAATGCAGCAGCCAAGGGCTTTTCCAGAACTAAGGAGTGTAATCATATAATTATAGTACTGGAGTCTCTCAGACTGAATCGAAAAATTCATTTGCAGATCCTTTTGATCATTTTGCCTTGCATGAGGATAAGACTTGTCACATATTAAAGGCCATCACATATTAAAAGCACCCTATACTTAGAAAATCAGTGACTTTTATTAAGGGTCTCCAGTCTTTCATAACCAGTGAAAGAAATTTCATTTGTCTTTCTTCTTTTGGATTCTTTTATTAGCATTAGAAGCAATTGCTTATCCACTACATACAAGAAGAAGCTGAAGATTTAAGGGAGGGGGACTCTTCTTTTTTTTTTTCTTACTTGGCTTAGGCACTTATACGATGAACATTACGACACTATCTGAGCATGGTACAAATGTTCATATATTTATGCTCATAATACTCTGGTGATATAGGGTAGTATTATTAAATTCATTTTGTAGTTGGAGAACTGAGGTAGATCCTGAAAGATATTTAACTTAACCAACTGCCACTGATTTCACAGTTAGATACTAAGTTCTTTCAAAGAGCTGGTGCTCGATGAGTTCATCAAAGTTACACAGAAAATCTGTGTAGGAGCAAGGGAATGAGCCCAGGTCTGCAAAGCACTAAACCAGTGCACTAACCACTGGACTAGCATTCTTATCTAAAAACTCTGCTGTACTCTTGCTTTCCTTTGAAGGACCTGTCTACTCTGTAGATAATTTGCTAAGGCATGGGTGGGCAAAATACAGTATAGGGGTTGGATCTGGCCCACTAATTGACTGTATCCAGGCCAGGGTTGCCTCTGCACAGCGCTGCATGGGGCCAAGCCCCATCCATTCTGGCCCAGGACTGTGTGCGCGGCACTCCTGCCCACACCCACCCAGCATGCACTGACAGCACCACCTGGCCTGCGATGCTGTTAAAGCTGCCTGGGTACTGCTCGGTTTTTCGTATCTCCAGTGGCTCCTCCTCCATCTGCCCCTGCTGTACTGCTCCAGGCAGTAGGTAGCACAGGGCAGTGGTGATGGCCATAGGGGTGTGTGGCAGGCACCACATGCCTACCCAGGTAGGGGTGAAGCTGGCATCTTCAGTTCCAGGTCGAGTTCCCACCTGCCTTCCACCCACTCAGCTGCCCAGAGTAATGAGCAGCCACCTGCAGGCAGCTGAGTGGGTGCAAGGTGGCCCCACTGGGAAGCTGTGCATGCTGGCTGGGGCCAAGGCTGTGTTGTCAGCTGGCATGGGGGGAGTGAAGGCAGGAGTGTGGTGCAGGTTGCCCCAGGTGAGACCGGGCAGGGGCAGTTGTGGGCTGGAGAGGGGTGGGAGCTCACCCAGCTACACTGCACCACCTGGGTGAGCTCTGCTGCACATGCCTCTGCCCCCGCCTCCTCCCGCCCTCCCACTCCTTGCCAGGTCCCAGGACTTAGAGCATTGGCAGCCCATCAGCAGCCCCTACACCCCGCCATATACAAGAGTAAGACTCTAGTTTGAGCTATTATGCAATTGCTTCTATATGCACTACTTAAAAAACATAAATGGAGACAAAATTAATTTTTTAATAAAATTAAAATATATGATAGTAGATGTTTGATTTTTATTATATGATTTGTTGTTTATCTATAATTTTTGAAAATGCTATCTTCTGAAAGATTTTGTGCGTGTGGCCCTCAATGGATCGCCAAAGCTCATTAAGTATCCCACCAGCCAAAATAATTGCCCACACCTGTGCTATGACAATGGAGTTTAACCCACTCCAGGGCAAATCCCTCTCATTTCATGATGAATTAATTTTGAATCCTTCTGAGAAAGCAAACACTTGAGAGTAAAGTGTGGAGCTTAGTGATTATGCATAGAAAGTCCTATAATTTCAAGAAGATGCAGATAAGCATAGAAAATCTTTATATGCGCTATGGAACAAAACTTGCAACCCCTTGAGCTTTACCCATTACTGGGTTTTTCTGATGACAACATACTGAATGTACCTTTTGCCCTGGCTACTAAGGAAATGCATATGTTGGTGATTCTGATAGTACTTTGCTTTTGCAGGTCACCTTTTGAATGGTATGAAAAATCAATTTACTGAAATTTAAATATCACTAAGTTTTGTTACATTCAAGTGCTTGTACCAAGTGTAGGATATTGCGGATATACTCTGCCTGTGAGTTCCTTTAGGGCACTTTCCCGACTTATCTAGAAGGAAATAATATGTTTTCATTAGGCTTAAATTGGTTGTTAAGACTCCTGTGTGCCTTCATTTGAAATCACTGCAGACAGTGTGAGTGGATTACCAAGACTAGCTGTCCTTTTAGCCATTTTCTCTCCTGCAAAAGAGACTAAAACAACTTTATTGATTACTCAACTGCAACTGCGTGAAAATCAGAGTCTATTTACATAATATTTCCACTGAGTTCCTAGGAAGTCATGTCTAAGCATATACAGAGGCAACTACACTTTGGGTGCTGTGACATGGATGCACATTCTACACTCATTAAAATATGCAGGGAGGAATTTAGACACATTCTCCCAACACTTCAGACCATTTCTGCCCTGAAACACATGCAGGTAAAGCCCACAAAGGTGACAGTCATAGGCCTAGATCCTAGTCTACCAACTAGATGCAAAACAGAGCCTCCACGCAGTGCAGTACGTACCCAGCTTACGACAGTGATCCTATTCTAGCTGGCTATTCTAGCTCTGCTACTGTTTCAATGAGCAGCCTAGGGCACCTTCAGAGACCAATTTTAGTCCTGTTCTGCCATTCTGGCATTGGCAGACATTTGACATGACAGGGACAGAGCCTATTCTGCCCAAGGAGGTACATAATTTTCCTTATTTTCCCAATGGGGAGGTTTGCACAGTTTTAGTTGACTCTGTCTTGTCAGGATCTAACTTTGTCCTGTTGGCCAGGAGGGTAAAAGGTCTCTTGGGATCAAACTCTTCAAAAGGGGTACATCTACCTGAATGGAGAGCATTGACTTCAATATGAAAGGAGAGGTGTCACTCCAATTGACTGAGTTCACATGTTGCATTAAACATCATCATTGGATAAAACAGAATTTGGCCAGATCTCTCTTCTACCCCCATACCCTCCCATTCCTACAGAATAATTCAGAATAATGACACTTTTTAAAAAGACATTGATACTTATTTATATCAATAAGTGATGCATTTTACATTCAGTAGTCACTGGAGCTGGAAGCAGAGGCCAGGGTTTTCCTCAAAAAAATGCCACTTCATTGGCACAAAGTCAGACCTCTACTTGCTTGCGATTTTTCAGGGCCCAAGAATATTTCATTATTGGCTGCCAGTGGCCTACCCTTAACAGAAGAATGATCCTTCCAGGTGGCAAGAACACTCTTGTAGGTAGGAGGAGATGATGGAGGCTTAGAATCCAGCACATATACATGTTACGAACCTCTGCTCTGCTGTGTGCTACTTAGCATGCACTGGAGCAGACTTGATTAATTGAGTCTGCTGGAGCTGGCTAATTAATGCACTCCAGCAGCTTCCACGCCCCTGTGTTTCAAAATGGCAGCAGGGGTGCTTTAACTAAAGCTCACTGAACAAGTTTTAGTTAAAGCACCCCCGCCACCATTGTGAAGCACAGGATGCTGAATGCATGTGATGCTGTGGGCCCTTTAATTAAAGTGGCTCTCAGAGCTGCTCTAATTAAAGTGTCCTCCCCTTCCACCATGGAACATGTGTACACACACCTGAGATTTCCAGTTTCTAAGGCAAGTGCCTTAAGCACTGTGATATCAGGCAAAGGGTGAACACTTCTCCCTTAACATAGCTTTTTTTTTTAACCAATTTATTTGCTTTTCCCAAATGAACTGGATCACAGCAGAGCATAAGTGGAGTTAGCCAGCCAGCATGGCTTGAATTACTTCTAAGCATATGCAATAAGCCAAGGCCAGTTATTTGGAGTTCTTATCAGGCCCAATAGGAGTGCACAAAATTGTAGGCTTCTTTGGCTGAAGATGTTTGGCTGCTGTACCTGGTGTATAGGATTAATTTTAGTCTTTTATGCCTAAAATGTGCATCAGTGCCACTCATGTGTCTTTGAATTGAAACAGGATCTGGGCCAAAATTCAAGTTATATGTAGAGTGTTGTTTTGTGAAAAAAGCAACAAAAAATGAGTTGTAAATGTTTATAGATTCATTATGTATAGTATGTTCAACTTGTCATTTGGAAGGTGCTATAGGGATGTAAAGCCTTTCTGTTATATACAGGTAAAGTCCAGTAAATTGTATATCAAGATACAGCAATTAGATAGATGTCTTAATCTGGCATCAATCCAGAAGACTGTTAAGTCAGATAAAATTTATCAGATACCTCTGTTTTTTCCGATACTTCGTAACTTCAGACTTTTTTTCCCCCTTCCCCCATTATATCAGACCTGGTCCTCTGGATCCATTCCTCCCTGGCTTGTAATGATAAAGCCTTTGATCTAGGGTGACGTGATATATCTTTTAGCAGTTGATATGGTGACTTGCATAATCCTTTATTGAAAATGATCTAGCATAATACCCCACAAATCACTCCACAAGCAAACTCTGTGGCCAAATTAGTGGGTTATTCACCTCCATTATTTCTTCCCAATAGCATGCAATCTGATGCCAAAATATTTGCTTTTTCTCCAACTTTAAGCTTTATGCCAACACTACAGTACTTTGTTCAATGTTTATGCTTGTTTCAGTACTCTGAGTAATTTTGATTAAACTTGTGCATTTTTTCCCCTAATGGGCAAATGTATCTTATACAAAATAGTTTACTTTTTGCATATCCACTGAGAATTCAGATTACAGTCTTTGCCAATGTGTCAACAATTTAACAAATTAGAAGTGTTATTATCTCAATGGAAAAATTATGGAACTTTATAATTAATTGCTGCCTCATGTTCTCAGCATAAAATACATACTGCTGAGTTACCACATACAACTATGCAGGGCCACTTAGGACTGTCTTTAAGTACTAGATACTCTGATAAGCATGGATCCTGGTTTTCTCTGTTTAAAAATCTCAAATTCTCTGCTAAAAAGTCACACATTTTCTTATTAAAATGCCAAAATTCGTGTTCTTCTGCTATTAAAATGAAACGCCCCCTGGCCTGGCAAGTGCCACTCACTGCTCACACAGCCCCCGAGCTGAGCTGCCCTTAGCTCTATCCCACTCCGCAGCCAGGCCCTGCAGCCACCCATTCCCACCCAGGCCCCCTACATACCACCCCAGCTGGGCAGTACCCTCAGCCCCAGGCCCAACTCCTTCCATCACTATGGGAGCCTTAATCCCCCTTCATCCCCAGACTCACATGTGGGGAGCTGTGGGCGCTGCTATCTATGCTGCCTGGCTGCCATGTATACGTGTGTGTGTGCGCGCACATGCATGTGGCGTCCCCTGCCCAATTGCTTTCCTTCTGCTCCCCCAAGCCGCTTGCAGGCTGGAACTCTGGCAGCCTGCAAGGGGAAACCTACCATTTCCCATGTTTTTCTCCTTTAAAGGAAAAAATCTGCCCTTTTCTCCTTAAAATGAGAAAATCCACATTTTACTGCATTTTCCATGGCAAATGGAAAACCTGGATCTCTGCTTATAACTAACTATTGGATTACTAATATTGGACTTTTATTTTTCTCTTGGAATAGAAGTAACCTGAAGATATGTAAAGATTTCCAGGTAAAACAGAAATCACAATGGGTATGTTTGTCTGAAAGGTGAACTGAAGTGTTCTATAAAGTGTTAACTCCAAGTGAGAGCCGTGAAAGTCTAGAAATGCAGCAGAACTGGTGCAGCTCCACTGACCAGTGAGGGCAAATCCAGGACACACACAGAGCCACCTCGTATAGCCAGCAGGCCTGCAGAGCAAGTTTTTAAATGCTAACTAGAAAAGTATTATGGTTGCAGATTTTATGTACTGAATTATGGTCCCACAATGCCTTATATGCTTCTTTTTCATGCAGTCTGATTTGACCCTAAATATTTAAATATGGATGGAATGATGTTTAATATCTTAATGCCATATACACTGAAGGAGAGATTTATAAATAGAAAGGAATAAAGTAAATTAAATACAAAGAACAGGGAAAGATCCAAAGAACAAGAAGAGGCACTGCTGAACGAGGCAAAAGGGGTTGATGAGATCAAAAGGGATCAACAAAACAGTTAACTCACCAAGAGACAGGGATTACAAAACTAGTCCAGGTAATGGGATATGAATCCAGAATCTCTGTTGACACTATGCTTAACACAATCCAGTCTGAGCATGATTTCTTGTTCTGCAATTTCACATTCAAGTTGTTTTTTAAATTTTTATCGTCTAAGAAGAGCTACTCTGAGGTCAGTGAAGTGAAGTTAAAGTGTCTAGTGGAGGTTAAAGTGTTCTGCCACAGGTTTCTGTATCCTAGAATTGATGGTAAATCAGTGTCTATTCATTCTTTCACATAGGGATTGCCACATCTGTCTAATGTAGACAGCAGACAGGCACTGTAAGCAGGTGATGGTGTGTGTGACATTGATAGAGGAGTAAGCGAATGAATCCTAGACATTATAATTCATGTCTAATATGCACTAAGTCTAGATGGGAATTGAGTATGTATTACGTGCGCCACGCTAATTCCCCATGTGGAGACACTTAGGGTGTCTATACATGCACTGTGGGATGGAGTGGGGGTGGAGCTTTAATTAGAATGGCTCTGAAGGAGGCATGTTCTAATTAAAGTGCCTACCGTGTCACAAGTATTCAGCGTCCCACAGTCCAAAATGGCAGCAGGGACACTTTAACTAAAGCTCATTCCATGAGCTTTAGTAAAAGCGCCCCCACTGCCTTCTTAAACATGGGGACACTGAATACACGTGACACAGAGGCTGCTGGAGTGCATTAATTAGCATGCTTCAGCAGACTCAATTAATCAAGTATGCTCTAATGTGTGCTAATTAGTATGAACCAGAGCAGAGAGCTCCATCACATGTATAGGTGCCCTTACTGACCAGGAAGATGCCTTTGTATGAAGTAGCTTATTTCCCTTTCAAAGTGCAGTCAGCTAGTTTGGACCCCGTGTGTGCTATGAAAATGTCTACAAAGCGAGTGGATTAGCGAATGCACTATACATTCATATCCTGACGTCTCCTGACTTCCCCCAGGTGTTGATAATCCCATCAGATTAAAACTTGGACCCTAGTATTAGACTTGTTAATGTTAGAAGTTCTTATTTAACTGAAGCTGCTCCCTTGGCAGCTTTCCTAATGTAGAGGAAGTTCCCACCGTGCACAGAGCCAGGCATGCTGGCTCAACATAATTCACCACTGGCTCCTCAAAGCAAAAGCCTGAACTAGTTTTTTTTTTTTCTATATTCTAGGTATAAGAATGATCTGTAGGGGCTGTAAGCAACAAGGAACAAATCTGTGCAGTCGGTGCAACCTAACCACAGACTAAATTAGTATCCAGCATCCCCATTAATAGAGACAGATCAGTGCAGCCTCTGACTTATTATTCCTGTGGTCCTTGAGTAAATTTAGCTCCCCAATAGATGCAAATTTGGCCCTCATTTCTTTGCTTTATGTTCTTTCCATCCCCATCATTTTTTGCCTAGTCTTTGACCATTTGGTTGTGTAGGATTACAGGGATCTCACTGGTAGAATATTGATTTGCAACAAGACTACAGCCACATCAATAAAAGAGACAAATTGACAAAGGGAAGCAAAAACTCCCACCAGCTCTTGTCTTGGTGGATGGAATGTTATTCCCTGTTAATTAGCCAGACTGGCAAATTTAAGAGCTCCGAGGAGCAAAATTATGAAGTGAAAAAGTACTTTTCTCTCTCTCCCAATTTCATGTTTGCTTGTCACAACATTTCTTGCTATGCTGCAATTTATTAATTTACGGATTCTACAGATAATGGTATTTAATTAAACTACTTTGCAACTTACAACTGTTTGGGGATTTTGCTAATTAATCTTTATGTAATTGCCTTGCAATTGTGTAAAGCAAAATTACTTATATTACAAATTCTACCTTTTGCAGCTAATTTAATTTCTAAACATAACTACTTCTTAACAGGTAGGGAGTGAAGAGTTCGGGATCTTACAACTCTCTAAGCCTATTTTCTTAGCCTGTGCTGTTGGATTCTGTTATATTTTTTGTGGGAAATGGAAATTTGATGTATTCTTCTTTCTCCCTGTCTCCATATTGCAAATTTAAATGGCATAATATATAGATGTCAGGTATTTTTTGGCCTTGAAGGAGTTCATTAAAGTTGTGAAGCTGGACTATGATCTTAGTTATATCACTAAGTCGCCAGTGGAACTAGTCTACATTTGAACCGGTATAACTAACACCAGAAACTGTATTTTGGCATTTAGCTTCTTAATAATTCTAAAATCCCTCATGGATTCTCAACTTATTTCCTCACATCTTCAGCTCAAAAGAATTATCTTAGCAAGACTCTGAGGTATTCTAATTTCAACACCAGTCCATCTGGCATGAGCAAATTCTGGAAAGACAACTAAGTAATGCTGTTGCTTTGCAACAAGGCAAAAAAAATATCATTTTCTTGATGTACTCTAGGGTGTAAGGTCTGAAAGAAGGCAGACACATGAATGGAAAGCAGGGCTCCTGTCTGCTTGAAAAAACCTGAGCTGGCAGGTATGTAGCCTGTGAAGAAGACAGCAAAGTCTATTCTAAACCAGCTTTTTGCTTTCTTTGCCCCTGATCTGGGGGCTGAACCAACCCCCCGCACAAGTTAGAGCAGCACTCAGATTTCTTTTATATTCATACCTCCAAGTTTTTGGACCCTCCCTGTTGGTACGTGAAATATCAATACAAACTACTCACACCAGGCATAGAGGTACAGTGTACCTATATACAAAGGGATGTGAAATGCATACACAGACAGACTGACAGTCATAGTCAATGCTACTTTTAACAAAAGCAGACAGCAAAGCAGTTTGCTAATTTTCAAGTAGACGGGAGAGAGTAAAACTGATGGTATTCTTGATATCAACACCCAAGGATACAGAGAAGGTGAAAGCGTATATGGCTATTTATTAGGGGTGTGCGAAATGGGCCATATTCGATTCGGATTTGGCCTGCAGTGGGAACAGTGATTCAATTCGTTGATTTGGATCCCTGTCCCTGATTTGATTCGGCCAAATCTGAATCTGAGGATTCAATGCTGATTCGTAGAATCAGTGATTTGGACAGAGACACAGCTTTAAATGTTTTTTCTACATACCTCAATGTACCAGGCGTGGCTCGTGAAGGCTGCGATGCTGGGGCAAATGGAATGTCCCATAGGAGCGTGGGGGGGAGGGGCTCCCCGCATGCTCAGCAGCAAACCTGGAAGTGGACTAGAAGTACTTCTGGTCCACTTCCAGGTCTGCCTGGGAGCTTGCTGGGGAGCCCCCTACCCCCCAGCCATAGGGGGACCCCAGGTGTCCCCCAGACCCAGAAGGCACCAGTCGCTGAGCCATGAGGTATAGCTCCCCCCACCCTCCAGCGTATGCTCCTCAGCAGACACAGAAATGAATTGGAAGTGCTTCTGGTCCACTTCCGGGTCTGCTGCCGAGTGTGCTGGGGAGCCCCCGTGCTCCTGTGGGATGCTCCATCCGCCCCAGCGTCACAGTGTCAACAAGCTGCCTGGTACCCTGAGGTACGTAGAAAAAACAGTTAAAGCTGTGTCTATGGCTGAATTGTCAAATATCTCTGAATCTCTCTGAATCGATTGGGAGTGTTCCAATTCAATTCAGAGAGATTAAAGGGTCTCCTGATTCGATTTGGATTTGGAGATTCAGCCAGTGAATTGGGTTAAATCTCTGCCGAATCGAATCAGGGAACAAAACTTTGCATAGCCTTACTATTTATTATATGCTACAGTGGTAACCAGCAATAAACACCTGACCAGGAGCTATAGGTGCAGTTGTAACAAGTGGCTGGTGAATCTGAGGGGAAGGGAAGATACCGAAATGAATGGCTTGAAAGCTCCAAGCCCCAAGTTTAAGGCCATGTTGTGTTATTGATTATAGAGCACAACTCATGCTCTAAAATCAATCAATCAACCCACCCACCCTTAAAATCAAAAGTAGGATCTGGACCACATGTGGAATTGGGAGTGGCAAGCACAAGTATGATGGGCAGTGGGGGAGGAGAGTGTGCTTTCATTAGCTGTTATGAACCTGTCTTGTACATTTGTGTTGTCAGGCAAATACTGCAAACAAAGGTAGAACAAAACATTCTCGAAGTGGAGCCATTCTCAAATACACATGAATGATTCATGCTTGGTGTCTCTCATGCACTGGGAATGACAGCTGAATCTGGTCATTGTCTCCTAGCTGTATGAAAGTCCTGTACGTGAAAACTGATTTCTTTTGATCCATTCCTGTAAGCAGGAACAGAACGGTGCTTTACGCCAGTCAGTAGTCAAATGAAAGACATAGCCTGTGCCCTTGTCATACCAGTCTTGCTCCTATCCTACTAATAATGGATTTTAACGGTCAGCTCCCAAACCAAAATATTTTTAAAAACTGATTTGATCAGAACCAAACTGGATGTTTTTCATTTTTCTTGCCAAAATTAAGACATTTTGCTTAAAAAAAAAAGTTTGGAGACCCAGACTCAATTCCTTCGCTTGCCACTTTGATTAAAAAAACTTAAATATTGCTTAATGCAGGGATTAGAACTCAGCTGTTCCATCTTTCAAGTGAGTGCCCAAATCACAAAGAAACACAGTCATTCTCTCTCTCTGCTTCTGTGAATACTTAAATATATCAGGGAGTGTGGAGCAGGTGGGACTGAAACTTCCAAACACAGAATACCCTGTGGCATGGTTGTAAAATCACTATCCTAAGAGCTGGGAGGTTGCAGGTCAGAGACTAGATGTTAGACTACTGAGAAAAAGTGTCATCAGCATCTTCATATACTCTGAAAATATTTTGGGGGGAAACGCCAAAAAACCGGTCAACAATATTCAATCTGAATATGCTAATAATTTTGAGTTACTCTCAACTGCATTTTTCATGCAGTCCATAGTTTCCAAAATATTACTATTTTTGTACATCTTTACACTTTCTCTCACCATGTATCATGATGTTATAATGCAGTAACTTGAATCCATTGCTAAAAGGTTTAAAAAAAAAGTAAATGCTATTAACTGTTGAAGATTAGGCATTAGATACATATATATTCCGCCCATATGTGAAGACAGCCTTTGACAGAACAGTTAATATACTCCAATGGTTCAGTGTCAAAGATTTCTATTTCCAGACAAATTAGATTTGATTCAGTTTTGGTACTTTAAGGAAAGGGACCATAACATATTTAATCTAAGCCAGTGTTGGAATAAAATTCATTTTCCACAGAGAAGATATGCTGCTACTAAACACAAAGAAAAAACCTGAATTAACAAATATTATATAATATTATCTAGCATAATTCTGTCTTGCCACACACACCTCTCCTGGCTGAAGACAGAAGCATTTTCAGCCTGATTCAAATCTGACTGAAGGCAATGAAAGTCATTCACCACAGTCAGGATCAAACCCTTTGTTAGGATATTCATGGTTTTTAAATATAAAGACACTTCTTGATAACTCAGATGCTATTTTTCCACATAAAACTATGTGTAGAACTATATACTTACTTCCATTTTTTCAGAGATCCTGAGATCCATTTGTGAACAAAAACATAGCCTTACTATTCTGAAAAGAATAGTCATAATCAGAGTTTCTTCTATGTGTGTGTGTGTTTGTTTGTATGGTATATGTTTTTAAACAATACATTTAACTATAGAGAGACTCAACCAAGTGTAATGAATTTTATTACACAACAGCTGTTCAAATAAAGCAAAACAAATTTGGCTTAATAGCTACGTGATGAACATTCATTGGCCCAACAGGCAGGCAAAGGCAACACTGTGGCTGTATTGTATAAATTGTATTGCAGCAAGTTGTAAATGATGATAAGAGGAAGTATACCAATGCTGTTTTGGCTTCACATGTATATATCTAGTTGGTGAGTCATATCGATAAGTCAACAGTAAATACTATTTAGGCTGCTTGAAAGAAGGTTGAAATCCTACTGCTCTGGAAATGCAAATTCAGTATACTGAATGCCCTTGTGGTATACTGCATTATCTAAGACAGCGGCTGGCAACCTTTAACAAGCCGCAGGCCAGAACAAGCTGGCTCCAGTTCAACGTGTGCTGGGTGGCTTCAGCAGCATGTCAGCAGTGGGAGGCTTTGTTTGCATCCATGCCAGGACAAGGCAGCTGGGAGCTGCGACATGCCATTGCCACTTCCCCAGCGCCAACCCTCGGGTGCAGTGCAGGCAGAGCTTCCAGCCAGTGGGGACCTGTACCGGGGTCAGGCAGCTGGAAGCTGTGTCCCCACTGTCACCACCTCACCCTGCTCCCCCACCCCCCAGCTGCAGCGTAGTGTCCCATTGAATTTGCTGGGTGCAAACCTCTTAGTACACAATGGTTTCTTGGAAGGAAAATGATTTTATAAAGACTCTCAGACGGCACCAGGAGACAACAACTAACAACATGTTTCCCTAACTGATCTCCAGTTTGATGGAGAAGGGGTAATGTGTTTAAAAAGGTAGACGTCTCTGACAGAATATTTTCCATGCAAGGCCAAATGCTGAATTTCTTTGCTACCCTCAGACAAAATAGTTCAAATAACTTTCAAGCATTTTGCAGTAATGCTGATCTGTTTTCTCAGCTTGGTGAGAGAGGGGGCAGGAAGGAGGCTGTGAAGGAAAGGGAAGCTTCTAGATTTGAGCTATTTTGAGTCTATTTCTGAATTTTGAAAACTACTGTCTACTTAGAGATAGCTTTTGCATAGATAAAAACACAATTGCATAATAGCTCAAAGTAAAGCTTTTGTGTAAATAAACACAGAAACAGACAACAACAACAGACTTTCTCATTTCCCCAGGGTTGCTGTAATACTTTATTAATGATTTAAGGCAAGGGTGGGCAATTATTTTGGTTACAGAGCCATTTAATGAATTTTGGTAAGTTGTCAAGGGCCATGGACAGGTGCTCCACCTCCCAGTTGTTACCTTGGGATTGCAAGTCCAGCCCCTAACCCCTGAACTTTGCCATCAGAAGTCCCTCCCCTTGCCCCTGGAAGTATTCCTTTTGGAAGAGGGGTTTGTCATCTTGAAACCAGAAAAAATGAATCATATACTAAAAATCATACATCTATTATAACATATTTTAGGGGTTTTTTTCAAAAACGTATTTTGTCCTGACTTGTATTTGCCTGTGTAGTTTATATAGAGGCAAGTGCCTAATAGCTCAAAATAAAGTCTTACTCTTTTATATGGTGTGTGGAGTGTGTATGGAGGAGTGTATGGGGTGTGGCTGGGGATTGGATGAGTGGGTGTGTGATGGGGTAGGTAGAGTATGGGTGGGGTGTGAGGTAGGGTATGGGTATGTGAGGATGGCAGAGGGTGCGTGTGGGGGGGCTGTGGGGAGATGTAAGTGTGTGTGTCAGGGGAGGGTGTGGGGTATGGGTATGGTGAGGTATGCACCAAGGGACCCTTCCAAACCAGCACCACCGCAGTAGCAGTAGCAGCAGCAGGCCCTCAAGGCACTCACAGCCCATGTAGGTGGAGCCACCCCAGTGATGCGCTGCCCTGGCTGAATTCTGGGAACTGCATGTGGCAGCAGGGGGTGGAGCCAGGCCAGGCCAGCCTGGTGTAATCACATGGGGCTCCCTGTTGCTCATATATAGTCCTGGGACTCAGCTAGAGCTGTGCACTGCCAAGGGGAGCCCCAAGCAATGGAACCAGTGGCCTGGCCCTGTTCCTTGCCACCACGTGCAGCTCCTGGGACTTGGCCAGGGCAGCAGGGAGCAGGGCCAAGGCAGTCTAGCTGTATCATGCAGGGCTCTTCACTATTCCTGGCAGGGTCCTGGGAGCTGCATGTGGTAGCATGGAGAAGAAAAGGCCATCACGTAGGGCTACCCCCAGCAGTGCAGGGTGCCTTCTGAGTCCTGGGAGCTGCACATGAGATGCAGGGAGTCCTGCATGATGGAACCAAGCTGGCCCCACATTCCCATCAACCCAGGCTCCATGCTTCTACTGCCCCACCTGATGTGGGCCCCACAGTCCAGGCTCCATGCTCCGACTGGCTCCAGCTCCGCATAGTAGGATCCTGCAGCTTCCTCCCACCCACTGCCATTTCCCTATCTTCTGCCCAGATTGCTGCAGCAGTGACAGGAGGAGGAGCCACTGGATGCTGAGGGAGCTGAGCAGTTCTCCAGGAGGCTGCAGCATCAGCAGCCCCACCTGGAAACTGTGTGTGCTGGCCAGGAGACTCCTGCAGGTAAGGGTAAGAGTACAGCATGCTGCCCCACTGGGATACAGTTAATTGGTAGGCATTTGCCTGCAGGCTGGATGAAATCACCTGGCAGGCCAGATCCAGCCCACACCCCATATTTTGCCCACCCCTGTTTAAAGGACCTGGAATCTGCAGATGTACAATGCTGTATGAGTGTAAAGCCTCATTATCAAATTTAAATCAGAAAAGACATCTAAAAAGTTACAAAATAGGACTACAAGACTTGCCACATCAATCTAATGGCCCACCTAGTCTAGAACCTCCCTTGGACAATGACCAGCCCCAGATGCTAGGTTTGTGTGAAGCTTCGGGTACTGATTCAATTTGGAAGAGATTCGGCTCAATTCAGTGGCCGAATCTCTGAATCTGAATCAAATCAGGAAACCAATTAAAAGGTCTGAATCAATTCTAAGCTCTCCAAATTGATTCGGAAAAGATTCAGAGAGCTTCAGCGATTCAGGCAGTCCCCGCTTTCTGCAACAGGGAGCTGGACCGAGACTCCATGCTGGTAAGCAGGGGGCGGGGGAGGGGACGATAGGGGGACCCTACCAGGCCCCATCCCCTGCCTGCTTCCCAAGGCCCACTGAGTACACCCTGACCCCCACCCACTGTTTCAGCCCCACCCATGGCTGCCCCACCTGCCCCAGCACCCAGCTCTTTTAAAAAAAAGCCTGGTTTCACCAGCTGCGGCTAGGTGGGGGTGCAATCCTCACTGCCTGCCACTGCCCTAATCAAAGGCAGAATGAGGACAGAAAGGGTGCTGGTTTTTTTTATGTACTCCAAGCTCAGTTATTAGAGAAATCAACAGCATAGGAAAGGCCCAACAAAATCCTGTCTTCTCCCTGAGAAAATTTTAACTTACATCACCCATTTCTCAGTTGTGAATGAGCCCTAAACAGCTTGTCATTCTGCAGTCAGATTCTCTCAGCCTCTCCGATTAATGATGAACAATCTTTTACAGACTATTGAAGAATTCACTGAGCGAGTGAACAAGACAGAGAGAGACAGACTGTAGTATGTTGAAAATGTAGCACTCTCACAACTGGTTGAAGAGCTCAGTTCAAACCCTAGTGTTCCTGGCCATAGAGTAAGTGTCTTGAAGAGCATAAACAGAAAAGCCTGTGAGCAAATGACTCCCAATTAGCTGATAGCCTGGTGATTCAGCAATTCCTGTGGGAGATGTGAGTTTGAGTTCCCTCAGACAGAGGAGGAACCTGACCCTGTCTCCCATCTGATGAGTGAGTGTTGACCTATTGGATTAAAGAAAAAGGATCTACCACCTCTTTCCTAGCAGATCTTAGCACTTCATTTCCAAAACTTCTGCTAAAAGGTCCCACAAAGGAAACATCCCATTTGGCAGTTAATAATCTCTCATCCTCCCTTTTTTTCCAGTTGGGCCACTGGAAATTTGGTTTGGGCCCCAAAATCAGTTATTCCAAGAATTGGAATGCACTGAAAGGGGAGTGAGAAAGAGCAAGGAAGTGAGGAGCCCTCCCCAGGCAGCTCCTGGGATTTACTGGTGAAAATATCATGGGGAATAAACCTTTCTCCAATACATGTAATCTCGTCTCTAGAAGGATCACACAGTCAGCACATGCACAGCTCTCCAAGACAAACACTTCTGCTAAGAGAGGAAGCCCAGGAATATTGTAGAAGGGACTCACTGCTTGTGGGGATGTTTCAGGGTGTGCAAAAGTGGAGCTGTAGAGACACATCCCTCTATACTTTGGTAGCTGCAAAGGAAGCAATGTGAAGCTTCAGGGATACCAGTGGAAACTTTTTCCTAGTACAAGGCAATCTATATCATTATGTCTTCAAACACATTCCTGAACTTCTCTTCTCAACTACAGTCTGGCTTTAAATATTCTCATTAACATCTCAAGAAAGGAAACTGCCTTGTGCCACTGAATTGGGGGTGGCAGGCAAAAGGAAAACCAACCTACAGCATGCAACTGAAGTAGTGCCACCTACCTGGTCTGGCTTCTGCTAATCACCACCTGAGCTTCCCTTGGATTTCAGGGGCTGACCATGTGCCTGCATTCTCTGTCCATAAGCATCAGGCTGCTTGTATCTGCAGCTGCTAGAGTGTTTCTCTTCACAGCCATACTCAGGGTTTGCCCCATGATGGTGATATTCCTCAACATCAAACTGAGGCAAACATAGAAACAGGACACAATTCTTTTCTCCTCATGGGCTACAGTGCCCCAGTTAGCTCTCCTGTCTCTTTATTCTGACAAAGAGAATTAACATTTTAGCTCAATCCCCTTGCTTCATAAGACCCTACTTCTCTCCTGCAGCACTCTTGGCTCCCTCTGCCCTTCATAGGAAGCACTTGATCCCTTCCTGGCTGAATCTGATTATTACACAAGGTCAGCTGTCTCAGGTCTCCTGGCCCTTAAAAGAACAGGCCACCCTGTTATCAGGGCAAGATGATGAAAATTTGCACTATGAATATGGAAAGGGAGTACAAAATATAACTCTATAAGGCAGTGGTTTTCAAACTTTTCAGAGGTTTGCAACATTTTCATATAATTTCTTCTACTATGGAACCCTTACCCCAGCTCTGTGGCTTTACATCAGCTCTCACAGTCCTGGTGACCTGGCCCTGCAATGTGGCATATCGCTTCCCAGCCTGCTCAGCCATTACCCACCCCCAAGACCTTCGTAGAACCCCTGGGCTAGAGGCAGACGTTACACATAAACCAGTTTAAATGATGAGAAACTGGTTTAAACCTGTAACAGAACAGATGTTCAGTGCATGTAAACCAGTTTGAAAATAGCCGACACCAGTCTGAGAAAAACTTGGTTGAATGTAGTATCAGACTTAACTGATTTTGGTCAAACCAGCTGTCTGTCCCAGACCCTTTGATGGTTTAGGCTAAACCAGAAACCCTCAGCATCCTGGCATGCTCTCTGGGGTAGGTGGGACATTCTGCTCCACAGCAGGGCTGACCCCTACTTTCTGCTCCCTGGCTGAAGCTCCAGCAGAGACTTGTAGGCACAGCAGGGTCTATTGGCTTCCCCGTGCCCCTCCCCCCCAACCACTTACTGCTTAAGCAGAGTTCCCTTCCTCCTCTCTCCCACAGCACAGACTGTAGCAACATGTGGTATGCTAGATAATGCTGTTTAAAACAAATAGGACCCCTTAGGGCTTTTTGAAGGTAATCAACAGCTCAGATGGTAATGTCCCTTCATTCCTTCCTTTGGAAAAACTGTTTAAGAAGAGCTTGTAATGAGCGAGGCTTTGTTTTCTGAAGGGGGGTTAAATGCTGATAACAGAGCTGATAAATTCTCTGTTATCAAGTAGAGGGGGAACCCCTCCCTAATCAGGGCCCCACAGGGGTCTGGCCACACCCTCCTCAGCTCAGCCCTGTGCTGTGGAAGGGAAGAGAGGGCTGCTTTAGCACCCCCCGGCTTCTAGCCTGAGCCACTGCAGGCATGTGCCTGCATTTCTGGGATGTCTGTCTGGTTACAAAACTGATTTAGCCTAGCCAGGTTAGACTAACCTGCAAAGATTGAATTGATTCAGGCTCAGTCTTTTTGAATGTCTGTCCCTAGCCCTGATGACCTACCCCAGGGTTCCACATAACAGAGCTTGAAAACTACTACCCTAAGGGTATAAATGGGGAGCTCTCCAAAATTTTTAGCTGCAAATTCTAACAATTTCAGTAGTTTTCCTTATCTTCCTTTGTCCATAATTGCAAAAGGAACTATACACTTGCATCCATCCTGGTCTTTTACATGAGTTTAATCAAGTGACTGTGTAATGACATGTTTGGCAACAGCAGATTCAGTTATCCTGCTGTGATAAAGGACTGATCAATGTTCTATTATTCTTTCATTTATTAGCTTTTCTTTCCTCCCAGAGAGCCTCATGCTACAGTATCATAGACTAAATTTTGTACTATCTTGATCTCCCTATTCCTTTTTGAATTAAGAGGCACATTCTTATGTTTCAACAACAATGGACATTTGTTTTCCTTTTTAAAGGTCTTGCTTTTCTAGCCTTTTTTTCATTTGAACCAAAAAAGGGGAATCATCCATGAATTAACCAACTGTTTTCTCACTGGTCTCTGCTTTAGGGAGGATTTTATTACTTACAAAAATAGCTTAGAGCAACTACTCTTCATGAAATATTTATAAACGTTCATGTTCTTCTGGATTTTTGGCATTAGAAACCAAACAACTTAATTTGGTTTCTTGCCTATATATTTTGCAGCCCACGAGTACTCCGAATTGCTGCTCAGGTCAAGCTGAATGTCACTCAGTAGAAGTTACTGTAAAGTTAAACTTTATACCTACCCCCTCCACATTCCCACTTGGCTTTGGCTGGGATCCTGGTGCAAGTTCTAACCTATGGTTTTGCGGCTGGATCAAATTATTAACAATCTACATTTTGTGTTAAGCTGTATGAAAAGTTACTGGAGCTAGGAATGAAATAGCAACAATTATTGATAATTATTTTGTGGTACAGTGTCTTGATAGACAGTTGCTTTACAGACAAGCATGAATACTTCTTTGGAAGATCAACAAGAAGACAGTCTACATGGATCGAATACAGAAGTAGATACTAGCATTTAGATATCAAATTGGATCTGATGTTGTCAGTAAGGAATATTTGGTAGTATGTCCGAGAATTAAGCTATACAAGAACCTGACTAAGAACAATCACATTCTTTAATTGCACTGGGTGAATCAGACAGCAAATAACTTTTGGGATATGCTTGGCCTATATACATACTTGTGAAATGTGATTTCAAATATATTTGATGGGTTTTTCTTTTAACTCTGGATTTATTGCGACTAGATAGTCATACATTATCATCAACAATTATTCATAGCAGTAAAAAAAACCAAACAACACAGCTTTGAGAAATGTCTCACAGGGTCTTTCATGATGCTAGTAGCAGTCCCTTTGTCATACATCTTACTTCGAAAATACCTTCAGCTGCAAAGTGCCACATGGCACCATTTTAGGACACTGGGATTACAGTGAGTCACCAGTAACACTTCATTCATAAATGCTTACCATCCAACACTTATTGATGATCATCTGTAATCACTTATGATTACATTTATTGATTACATTTAGTGAGTACATTTATTGATGATCATCCTTTCACTTTTGATCTCAGGAGTTGTGCTATTGTTATTTTTGAATAACAATAGCATTCAATGGCATAACAATGTCACCAGTAACACTTCATTCATAAATGTTGTGTGCAAGGTCCAACTTTGCTTAACTTGTGAAAAATAACAATAGCACAACTCCTGAGATCAAAAGAGGCAGGTTTTAAATGCAAGATGACCCTGCACTATTTGTAGAGCCTTCCTTGCTATAAATAATGCTATTACATGTTCAAAATGTACATTAAAATTCACTTTAATTTAAAAGAAATCACTAAAGGTTCAAAAGGCTTAACTTCATTTCAAGCTTTTGCTCTAACTGAGATGGTGGTTTGTCTCCCTAGGCAATGTTCCTATCATGACGTCATTTCGCATAAGGCAGTAATTGCAGGAAGTACAGAAATCATTCATCTAAGGTACGTCTTCGGGAAATGGGCACTTAACACCAGAACTTGCCTCTACATTTTGAGTATAAAGGAAAATGGCCTATATGGTCTAAAGATCCTTTTAAAGTGAAGATGGAGTTCATGATTTTTTAGCAAATGTGAAGGAGAGTAAAAGACCTCAAGAGCAAATGCTACTATAATGGTCTTTTAATAGACCTGAGAGAACAAATGACCATCGTGTACCACTGTTGAGCAAATAGAAGCACAAATCAACAGGAAAACAAAGTTAACATTTAAAATGAGAACAAACTCAGGCCAAAGTATGTGCAATAGCTGAAGTGAAAAGTGATCTCTCCTTAAATTGAGATAATTCTTTAAACTCACTCAAACCTGAAAGCACCAAAGAAAAAGGTGAACAGTGAGTTCTATGTTAATGGAAGTTAAGAGCTTTTAATTTGCTTAATGACTGAAAGCACTCAGCACAGCTCACTCAAAGAACCAGAGGAAGGAAAAGAACAAATCTGTTCATTTTTTACTAGCAATGTATCAGTGATGCTTTTCCCTTAATATAAAATGACTTCAGTGAATGCTAAGTTCAATTCTGTGTTCATTGAAGTATTTAAATAGCCATTACTTAGTGCGATAACCTGTGGTTTCCATGATCAAGTGATGAGAATAGTGCTGGAACTCTTGATCTATGTTATTGGATTTTGGAGGCACACATTTACAATTTGGCAATATGCCTGCCCTCTGAGCAACTAACTTCTGATTAGAAAACACCTAAGGAATTAGAAGATCAGTTCAGCTTGGGTCAGCTTTGAATATAACATACTCATGTGCAAACTTAAGTATTCATCTTTTCTATGCTAACAGGACGATTATAGACCCCCATGCCCTATAATCCCAGAAAATCAGATTTTTTGTTGAACATCTTTGAAAGATTTCATAAGCAAAGAAAAGATGATCTAGTGAAACATAAAAGAACTTTATAACTTGCATGAAAGTCCAAAATTCAAGCTCCCAATTCTTGAAAATACAATGAAAAATACATGTTTGGATAGAATTGCCATTTTTGTTTTATATGCTTTCATTCCATGTAAAACTCAATGCCATGTAAACAATTAGCAAAAAATCCATAATAGTTTCAATAAAATCTGAGAACCCCTCCTCCCCCCAAAGTCATTTAAAATACAAGTCTTCAAAATTATTAGTTAGTCATTGCTTCATACCTGCCCTTAGATTTTGTCAAATTGAGGAGAACAGTTTAACATACTTGCTAACTTCCTGTAGATATAGATTATACAGAGTTGTCTTCAGAAGTTAACATTCACCTTTACATCAAACGTTCCTTTGAAATGAATTGAACCCTAGCCTGTGTCTGTGAAAAGATAGATATGTGGCCATTTCATGAGCAAAACCCCCCAATAACACACAGAATGAATGGATATGCCAACCAAGTCAGTGTACACACAGTGGTGGCTACTTATCCATGCTCAGCTTAGAGGTTATGTTAGTGTGGTTTATGTTAAAATTTGATCCTGAATGTTACAGTTAGCCAGTCTCTACTTTGCAGAATCCATGGAATGGGATAGTTAGGAAATGTTCATCAGTAGTGAAATGAACTGGAACACTTAGAGGACCAGATACTTTGTCCCTTTTAGGGAAACTTAAAGCTTCCTTGAGGTAAAAGCTGAGGATTTCTGCAGCATAAGCAAGCTCCAAACTTCTCCTCAAGAGTTCTGGGATGGCAGCTAGACCATAATGCACTCAGCCTACAGTCTTAAAGGTTGTAATCCATTGAATCATGGCTAATAACATAGGAGTCTGTTTCTTTTGCGAAGGCTGGTGTGCTACCCAGGCACTTTAGGATAGAGGTGCAAAAAGTAGTTCTGCTAAACCCAGAGATCTAACACAAGAAATGGAATCTCACAGGCTATCTTGTTCTACCCAACAGGATTGCACCTGGGCCTGCTGCTCTGTCTTTCTCTGGCTCACTGAATTTTATTTTATACTTTATAGGAACAGTTCCAGCAAGAAAATGGATGGAGCCATACCTTGGAAGGAGTACCATAGCAAAGGAGGGGTGGCAACCATCCAGGTGCCAAAGCAAAGGGGCACCAACAGGCACTGCCCAGCTGGGGTGGGGTACAGGATGGAGCCATGAGCAGCTCATGGAAGAAGGGGGGGTGTGCAGGGATAAGGAGGGTAGCTCCCACCAATGCATCCATCCCTGGGCAAGCATGGGGGGGCGTGTGCCCCTAGATATGTGTGCGGGGCAAGGGTGGACTGCCACTGTGGGCTTGCCCCAGGTGCCAAACCTCCTTGCTATGGTACTGCTTGGAAGACCCTGTAACACAGTGGGTACTCTTTGGCAGGCAGAGGGGGGATAGAGGTAGGATACCTTGTTTCAAATGAGCTTTGAACCAAGCAGAAAATGTTACTTGGGCTGCCTCAGCTACTAAGCTGTTGTATAAAAAGGAAACCGTGACTACCATTGCTTGCAATTCTATAAACTGAGCTTTGGAAAGAAAATTTCCTACCTGAAATTATTTGGTGACTCCTGTTTAGCAGCTTGCCCAAAACTCACAACCTTTGTGTCCACAAAATCCTAAACTATATGATCCTCTTCTTTTTCTCCCCCCAATTAGACAGAAAATAGAAAAATAATAGACAAGAGGAAAGTAGCCTTCATTTTACTATGACTCACCGAATTAGAAAAGGGAAAATGTTTCCTTCAGCTAAATCCCACAAGAGACTAGTTCCCCTTTTTTATCTTTACACACAAAATGTTTCTCACAGCACTAATTACATGATCCCTTCTCTGAGATATTGGTAATTCCTTGTATGCCTCCAGCAAACAAGTGGTACAAATAAATCTCAGACACGTGTGGCCAGATTTAAAATAAAGCAGTCAAATGGTCTACCCAGAGAGCAAAGGGGAAGAGAACAAAAAGTAAAGAGTCAGTATTCAAAAATATATTTAAAAGACAAGTGATTAAATAAAAACTTGATCCCATTAAGAATACTAGGGAGGATATGTAATTTATTAGAGACAGTGGATAAGAAAATAGCAGAGGCATTAAACTGTTACTTGACAAAAATCAAAGATTAGATTTGAGAAGCTGCAGATAAGGGATTAATGAAAGTGAAGATAGCACTGAAAAGACTTGCTAAAAGGTTAGAGGCTTATAAAATTGACAGAGTACCAGGCCCAGCATATATACATTGTCGATGAAGATAAGTAATGGAAAAAGGGTAGAAGTTAGAAGGGGTTTACTAGACATTGTCAAAACCCATTTATTTCACCATCACTTTATGTGAACCAGAATGCAGCATACTGTTATGTTATAGGGATAGACTGCATAAACCTTACTGATGTAGGCAAACTCAAGTACGCAAACACTCCCCCAAATTTTCATTTAATTGAAGTTACTGAACTAGCAGACTCATGGCAAAGATGCAGCTGTTAACCACAGCAAGCATCCAGGCCCTATTCCCCCGAGAGGGTTTTCCATCATTCTCAGGCTCCTGTGTATTCTGTCATCCCATGAGTACAAAATTTGTTGCTGAACTCAGGCCTTGGCTCTGACTTGTACTCCAGCACCTGAGGTTCACCTTAGAGATCCCCATCTCTTTTGGCCAGGGGGCTGGGAAGATAACCATGAAAACACAAGCTGAGCATCCCTGATGCAATGGTATCTATACAATTCCACCCGACAGCAAAAACCTTTTTCTTTGAGTTGGTAAACAGTCCAATTGGCCTCAGCAGGTTGTTAATTATGAAATACGCAATTATCTTCTAACACTTAACAATTTCACTGCTGAGCATTTAAATAGAAATTTTCTGTGCTTGCCCCTTAATCCCAAATCACTTTCTCCACCACCTCTGGTATTAAAATATCAGTGCCTCCAGTTTCCCTTAACAACTTGTCCATGCCCATTCATCAAGGACCATATTCTGACACTTACTTACAGGGTGTGCACACACATACTAATTTTCTGACGATTAAGCCAAGCTGACTTTTTTAAATTGACTTAACTGTCAGAGTGTACACATGTATGTGGTGTACACATGTATGTGGAGTAGAGTCAACTTTAATAGGAGGTTTATTATCTTGAGTCATATTAGTTATGTCTGCTTAGCTGACAAGATGTCAAAGCTGTACGTGTGTATGTGCCAATGTGACTTAAGTCAACTTAGTACTTGTATACTCACCCACTGATAGTAAGTCGTTCCACAAATAATCTCAAAGGGCAAAATCCTGGCCACAAATGAGTCAATGGCAATAGTCTAAATGATATCAGTAGGCTCAAAGCTAACCGGGAGACTTTCACAATCTATTTCTAGAAAAAAGTATTATTCAAAGGGAGAAATGGTTCCTAATATAAAAGAAAATAGACCAATATATATCTGAGGAATGAATGAACTACTCACATACCTCCTTAGGGGAAAAGAGGCTTATTTTTTGAGTAAAATATTGGTTCTGAATTATTCTCTTAGATTTAGTAGGTCTAGAGCACAATTATGTTTACATGTTTGGTTGGATTTACATTCAGAATCCTGTGTTCTCTCTGTATCATCCCTCTATCTCCTCCATCCCCCACCCTCTTATCTATTTAGATACAAATCTGGAAAAAAAAAATCAAATCCAGATTGTTAAATTTTCAGGTGAGGGGAGGTAGAAAATGAAACTTCTGCTATGCTGATCAGTGCAGGATCATGAGCCTCGGAGCGGTAAGCCCAATGAGAGAATCTCTGTGAAATGGAATGCAGCTTTAATATAATGACCAAGAACAGGATTCACAAGTTATTGCAGAAAAATCCCTAAAGCCCTCAGCGGAATGAGCAGCAGCAACAGTGAGGAAGATATCAAAGGTGCTGGATTACATTGTCACAGCAAAAGAACTGAAGCAGAAGAAGGTAAAGATATACCATTTCTGTAACCATTCCCCCCCACCCCTCAAAATAAGGTAGATTTAATAATTTAGTACAGATTATTATCCTGGGTTGATTCATAATGAAAATGAAAGTTTGGGCTAAATTCACTGCATGGTGTATAAATATTGCCACAAACCCTGTAGTGAAAAGTCTGCCGGAAACAGAGAAGGTAACAGAACTGACCATGTCTGCCCCTTTGCCAGAAGATTTGCAATGGCTGCAACAAAGTTCAGTCCCTTAACCCTGTGAGTGAATGATGCTCCTACCACCTCTCAGCATGATTTTCAAACTGCCTTCTCCCAGGGGATATCCACAGAGCCAGCATCTCCCAGGGGATATCTACAAAGCCAGCATCTCCCCCTTATCACCTGCATCTCCTTAGGATATATCCAGCCCAGCCAGAGGCCATCTTTTAAATTACTACCCTGTGCCAAACTCAGTTCATCTTGCTATTATTTTAAGAAACTGTAGGTTTACTCTAGTATAGAAAACACAGGGAAATAGCAACAACACATTTTTAGTGATGAAAGACACCCCAGATTTCACATACAGCAGTAAATTTCTTTCACCTGCTACCTTTCTACAACTTACAAGGTAAGTCACTGTACCACAAGGATTTATATCTAGGCTTATACCAAGTACATCTGTACTGCTCAGAGCTCAGGGTTAAAAATTGGTATGCAGAGGTTGTATGAAAGCTCTTCTTTTCACTTCTCTGGTCTTGACACTGCTCTGTGCATGCTCTTCTGCTATGCTACAGCAGCACTAACAATTGCAAAAACAATCAATGGCTGAATACAAGCAAAGGGTAGGAGTGATCCAATCATACGTGCATGCTTTTCCTCACTATGTCTAGCAGGGAAGCCATCTGGAAACCAAGCTTCTCCATCAGCTCTCCACCCCTGTAGGATCAAGCTTTTCAGTAACTGGTTATCTCTGGGCTGCCTAGATGACATTTTCAACCCAGTTACCATTGCAGGTCTGGAAAGTAGTCACACTATGTCTGTCCTGGTGCTTCAGAGCTTTTAGAAATGTAAGTTAAAAATATGATATGTAAATCCCTAGATTGCTCAAATCTGTTTGTTTTATATTGTGTACACTATCCAGGTTCTCTGCTTCCTGCAGCTGGTACAAGAAAAGTAACAGATGTAACTGATAATATTAACCAAACTTTCTTGAAGTTCTGAAAAATATGTATCTTTGGGATTGAATAAGGTCTTCTCCTTGCATTCTTCACTCAGGCAAAATTCTCATAGAAGCTTCTTTCCTACTGTGCAGCACCATCTAGTGACACTGAAAAGAATGGGAATTGGAGTTCTCTACATTACTCTCTCAGGGCACTGCAATTAAGGAGAATAGCAAGATTTGGCCCTTCTCAAGATCCCTGGCTATTCAAAACATATAGCAGGTTGGCAAGGAAATGTGATCTGAAGGGGACAAGGCAGTACAAAGAAAAAAATGAAACTCTCATGTATTAAGTACATGAAGTACTTTACATCTACTTCCAGTTCGGGAGGCGGGGAAGAATCTTCCAATGAGATCTTTTGTATCGCTGGAATTAAAACAAGGTGCAACCATTAGTAAGGTTTTCCTTATGTTAAGCAGCTGTCCTTATTTCTCAGATGTCTCTGACATTAGTTTTGAAAAATTAAATGAAAATTAGAGTTTTTCTACTGATGCAGTACTTTGCTTGCAGTTCTAATAAAAAAAAATCACTTGAACCTGCCACTGAGTTGAATTCTCTATAATTCTACACAAGGAAAAATTATTTCAAAATACTTGCTTGTATTCTGTGTAATGAATACAGCTATTCTTATCACACAGCACTAAAATAGTGACTATTACTGGTTGTTAAAGACTGTATTTGTTAAGAAATGCTTTAGATATTGTTTCTGCATACCAAGAGAAATACTTCATTTGTAGACTGCCTTATCTCAGCTTTACTGGAGAGATTGTGAGAGACAAAGATAATGAGTTTTTGCTATGTCACAAAAGGTAAATAGAACCTTAGACCAGAAAAGAAAATTCTTTGTAACTAAAAGTTTTAACAACATTTTACACAAAAGAAACCCATCAATCTGGGGGTTTTCTTTCTTTCCTTAACACAACTTCCACAGCTATTCCTCCATACTCACAAATAAAATACAAAAGCTCAGCTCTTTTATAGTCTAAACTGGAATTTTTAAGTCAGACTCCTTAAAAATATTATTTAAAAATTGCATGGGGTCATTTTAGAACATATTTTTGAGTCTCCTGTACCATTCATGATACAGATTTTTTGATCCTGAGAAATTATTTTAAACTAAAATGCTTCAGGGTTTAAAAGTTTTAATAATTTACACATAACTGGACTAGAGAATATTTTCTGTGAAGATGAAGGGAACATAAAATACTGAGGAAGAGTACTTGAAAGAAGACTGAGTAATGGCAACCCAAATTCACTAGTTGAGGTTCTTTATATTTGTATAAGAAAGATACAAAGCATCCTGGGTCTGGAAGAGTGAAAGAAAAAACAGAAACTGGAAAATGTTAGGGTGAAGTTATACGTTACATTCAGACCATATTAAAGGCACTCAGAATGCAAGCATACACATGTTAAAGCTCATTAGCTCATGCTACGTACCCTCTGAGCATCTCAAAGTTACACTATTAGGTGAGGCTTAACTCTAGGGCATGCTACCTAGCTTACATTAGGGTAACTTCAGTCTGCTCCATGGAGATAAAACAAGCACTCTACAGTCCTTCAGCATCCCAAGATACACTGCTCCTAGCCCTCTCCCTGCCTTCAGAGAGTCCAGGTGGCTTCTAGCCACAACTCTGCTCTCCAGCTCTCTAGTGGCATTTCAGAGCCATGCAAACAAGAAATGGTATTAACTCTTAACTTGTGATTGCCGATTAGCACATTCTCACTTTAGCACCACATAAAGTTCCAGAGATTTAGTATGGTCCAAGTATAACATGTAACATCACCTTTAGATGCTGACCAAGGTGTTGTTTGCACTCAGAATTTGCCTCAAGCTCAGGTTGCTAACCCAGAGTGGACAGACAAGGTGCTATGTCTCACTATACTTGAACATAGAATAAGCTCTATCCATGTGACTACTTGCTTGTTCTGGGACCTTGCATCAAAGAAGTTATGCCAATGGCTATCCACAAATAGCTGGAATATTCCAGCTATTTGTGGATAGTCTTTAGCATAAGTTCTTTGCCTTGCATAGACAAGGATTGACACTGTAAATGAAAGAAGTGTCTTGCCACATGCCAACGTACCAACAATGCTAAGCCAAAATTAGACCTCAAGGGTTCTGGGCTTCCATTCCTTAGCTTTTTCAATAAGTATGTACTTCACAATGGTGTGGTTGGAATTAGTTGGGAGCACTTCTGAAAATCAGGCCTTATATTAGACATTTATTAAATATAAGTCCAAAAATTGAATGTGAATCCTGGGTTTTAAAACCAAATACATGAGCTATTCGGATGAACTCAAATGCTGGCCAACTTCGCTCAATGAGAAAACCTTCGATTGGCTTAGTGCAAAACAGAATGCTTTAAAAATCCTCTAAGTCTGTATGTTCAGATGAAAAGTGTCATTGTCTGGTTGCCTGAGGTTGAGAATGGTTGCCAGGAATCCTTGCATTATCTCAGCAACCCTAACCAGAAAGTCTGTGCAACACCAAGTGATACCAACTTCCACAATAAACCGACTTCTAAAGAGAAGCTTTCACAGTAACACTGAGACATATTTCTATAAATGAATCCAGTTATATGCTATTCACACTAAGCTATTCACACTAAAACTGAAATTAATTTTAATTAATGTTTAGATAAATTGAAAATATAGAATAATATATATTGAATCAATGGAGAAAAAGTTATTTTCTCTACGATAGTTCTATGGTCCTTAATGCCACAAAATGTATAGGCAATATTAACTGAAATTATAAACCAGAATGCATATTAGGTAAGATATAGGTTGGACTACATAAGGAAAGGTTGTTCAGTAGCAACATCCAAGTTTGTGTGAAATGTTTGTGAAAACAGTGAGATAAAATATACAAAACTCTAGATTCCAGGGAACCTACCAATATCCTATAACTCATGCTCAACTACCTATGATGGTGGGGGGAAATAAGAGGAAGGAGAAAAGAAGCATTATGGAGCAAACAGGGTATCTAACCAAGAGGAGAACTGATTAGGTGTGTGTTGAATTGCTGGGCTGGAAAACCACACTACTAATTTATTATGGGAAGTGATATTATAGAAGTTTAAAGTACTAACAATCCATGCAGAAAATATGGCTAGAAGGCCAACTTCTTTCCAGTGATACATGGGTACTACTTCCACTCAAGTCAAAGGAGTACCCACATACGTAATGAGCGGCAAAATTGGATCTATAGTGGATGTGAGTTGCCTTCTACAGGTTAGTGCAAGTTCTGTGAAACATAAAATCTTCATTTTCACCTATGACAACAGTTTGTTTTCAGAAATACTTACAATAGAGATGACAAGTGATCCTATGACCCCAGCTGACTTCCTGCCCTTTGGGCAGGGGGCTGGACTCGATGATCTCCCGAGGTCCCTTCCAGCCCTAACGTCTATGAAATCTATGGAAGTGTGTACCCGGTGAGCTTTTGCTAAAAACATTTACTGTGGTGGCATGCTTGCTTTATAAAGAAGATTCTTTCCCAGATAACTTTTTACACCAAATTTAAATCAACTGTGAGCTTTCTGAAGGCTTAAAGCTAAAAGATGCTTCAGATTGTAACATGATAAAATATATCCCACTGTTGATCAACTTGCACTTGTTTCATTTGTTCTCCCAGCTTTTCTTCCTTCCATGGTGCTACAGTTTTTACTTGTAAGGTTTGTCTCCCTCTTGCTTTTCCTGTTAATCTTTAGCCAAAGCTTTACTTTGTGTAAAACTTCTATCAAAAACCTTGAGATCTTCAGTAAAATGAAATATATTGGTTCTATCTAAAAATCTGGCCCAGTCTGCAGCAGCTTTTCAACTCTTTTCAACCTTATCATGCAATTGATTGTTTTAAAGTTGTTTGCATTAAAATAGTTCCACAAAATCCTAGGACAAAATTGAGGTTAAAAGTATAACAAACCTATCCACTTACCCTTTGAAATCAATTGCTGAACCTGGAATAGCTTCAGGAAAGCATTCAAATGCATCTTTAAAAAAACATAAGCAAATCCAATCATTTTGCAAGTCATGAAGGAGAGAAGACAGCATGTGATCTTTAGGGGGTATATTATAATTATGAACTTCATCATAGTACTTCACAAAATACTGTGGGTTTTTTGTGTAAATGCCTTCCAAATTTGGTATTATTCTTTGATTGTTTGTCTGTATAATTTGCATTTTCAGGTTGTCAAATGATTGCACTCTTGATATTACAACATATAGGTGGTGGCTATGAACAAAAACAGGCTCTGGTTGGTAAATACCTACTCTATCAAGTGTTTTACCTTGATGGCACAGAGTGCCCTCTGGGCACGGGGGAAAGGGAATAGGGGGATGCTTACTCAGGGCCACCATCGCCTTTTCTGTCCTCTGAGAGCACTCCTTGAAGCCAGCCTAGGCATGGCTTCTACAGCAGGAGAGAAGACACATCTCCTTCCAACTCCGATGATCCCAACCTTTCAGTTCTTTACTCTCCCTACTTGTCAATGGCCTGACTCAAGGAGCAAGCACCCAGTTTTGCTCCTAATAGAGGGGCTTTACCTCCTTTTGTGGGGAAATGAGCACAACCCCCAGTTCCAAGCAGCACAGCAGACAGTCTCTTCAGTAAAGGTACTCATTGAGGCAAAAGCCAGTCAGCCAGAGATGACTGCCTCCTCCAAAGGGGATAAACAGTGTCTTTGCTCCAGTTAAGCCCTCACAGCTTGGAGCACTCCCAAAGATAGTTGGCCGGGTAGTGGTGGCCTGGTACTGGTGGTAAGAGGTCCATTGCCCTACTCTGGGGGGGACAGCAGGTGGGTGGTAATTGCATCCCTGCATCCCACACTCTGGCTTCCACATGCCACTGCTGAAGGGGGTGGTCCTCGCCTGTGGCACTGTGCCTGGCTGGCCAGGTTTGCTGCAGCTGCCACTGGATGTTTTGTGATACACAACAAGCCTCCTCCATCCACTGGGGCTCAAAGACCTCTCCCCGAGACTCGCACACATTATGGAGGACACACGCTACAGTGATGACGCAGGGTATGTGTTGCGGTGCTGCATCCAGGCGGGTGGCAAGGCTCCACCAGCGCTCCTTCAGCTAGCAGGGGCTGACGGGATGGATGTGGTCCTCCCCAGCATGGCCAGCTGATACTTACAGCCCTGAACTAGGCAGAAGACTCTGGTCCCAGACTGTGCTGTCTGGATGTAGTGGTGCTGCTGTGTAGCCACAGCTCTGCTGCAGTGCCTGTACCAGAGCCCAGGCAGCCATGCAGTCCCCATCCATGTCTGGCAGGTGTGTAGCCATGGGGCCACAGGTCCAAGACCATGGATGCTGCTGCAGGTGGCAGCAGGTCACAGCCAGGCAGCAGTGCACCCTGCCAGACTCCTGCAGTGGGTAGAGTGTGCAGGGGCCACTGTAGATCAGGGCTGCTGCATCAGTCCTGCTGACACAGGGGCTAGTGTCCCCAGATACCAACTGGCCAGGCCTGAGAAGCTCCTGAGGACAACTAGTCCCAAGCTGTTCATCAGGGTAGCTTTTTATGGTGCTGGCCCCAGCCTTCAGCTCCCCCTGGCTCTAGGAGGATCTGGACAGGGTCAGTTTGCCTCAAGTGGCACAACTTGCCCCACACCGAAGTGCATGTTCAGGCATGTGTGCCAAGGCGTAAATCTCCAGCACAAATTTGTGCTGCTGCTATTTGAGCTGCTGCAAGTGCATGTGCCTGCATGTGTGGGCATGGCCTAAGATGATTTTAAGATCTACTTCAGGGTACAGCTCATATACAGACCAGACTCTTATAAGTCAGTGAGTTACTCCCTAGCACAGTCCAGAGGTGATGTAGACTCACTTTCTATGTCCAATCCTACGGGACGTACTTCCAACAGATTTTACTCATCACTCAGATTTCATTATTACCATCTTCTTTTGTAATTGGTTATGAAAGGAATTTGCAACAAAGACTAATTACAAAGTGGGTGCAATGCCATCTTTTTATAGTTGTCATTTTAAGAGCTGCCCAACTTTCTTGTTCATCTTCATACTGTATTTGGTGTCCTACAGAAAGTTCTTTTCCTTTTCTTTTCTGGATGCTTCTTTACCTAGAAGCTGACAGTAGGTTTCTCCAAGCATAAGAACTGGCTTCTAAGATTAATATCTAAAAAGACTAATTCCTTAGTAACCTTCCCAGTTGTATCAGCAAGTTTAGCTCACAGGGTGGGCTTAAAGATGGATGTGTTAACTTGGAAGGCTTGGAAAAAATATGCCTTTTCATTTCCTCTCCCCTCACCACCTTTGATGTATATAACAGATTCTGTTAATTTTATGGGAAATTATAACTTTCAAACCTATCTCAGGAGAGTTTTGTACTGACAAGAGTACTTGACTTAGAAAAATTGGCAACAGATCACATCTAACACTTAACAAAAGAAATGCAATAAAAAGACACATGTTTAAGAGATTACATACAAAATTGTAATAAAGTTTTCCCTTATTTTCCCAATGGCTATAACAGTTTAGGGAAGCTTATCTTACATTTTCAGAAATCCTATGGTAGGAGGCAAAATGACCTATGATAAACAAATTGGGATTAACTTCAAGGTGAGAATGAAAGAGAAATGAACACACAGGGTACGTTAATGCTACTAAGTGACTCTAAAATTAAACTTAAACCAAGATCACAACTACATTATACATAAGCTACCAAAGAACCATGACAGAGTAATAGCTTCTGGTGACCACAGCTGGGTTTTTAAATTGTGCACTGAATCCTTTTCCCATTATTCAACCTCTAAGACAAAGTCAACTAGAGCTTTAATCATATTTCTACCACATCCTGCTCCATTCATTAGCTTAGACATCATCATTTACGGATTACTGTAGTGTTTCTACCGATTTAGGACCTCAGATGAGACAAAATTGTGTCCCTTAAGTTCCCAAATGCAAGTAAAGCCTGACACATGACTAATTTGGTTTGGGACTGTAAAAAATAGGATAAACACCTGCAAGGTAGGAATGTATGAAAAAGGAGTGACCTGTCTCCTCCAAGCTGCCTGGAATGATTAGCAAATGTTGTGTATGACTTTGACCTGGCTTTGGGTACATACTTACGTAAAAAGGGACTTTGGGCACATACTTATATAAATTGGCATTTGGATTTGATCTGAGCTTGTCAGCCGGTGTATCTGGTCATCAGTCTACAGAAATAAATCACAGATTCTGTCTGCCTCACTCACTACTATGCAGACACAGCAAAATCCAGATGATCTCCACAGCTAGGTGCAGTCACTGCTGCCAAATGGCATATAAGTCTGTCAGCATTAGGTGATAAACCAAATTGCAAAGACTCTCTTGTAATATGAGCATCTCAGCTTTCCTGAACAAAATTACTCAACATGGTGGTAGAGAAAAGCTCATAAATGGTTTATGGTTGCATAAGGTTCCCAATCTCTTAAATAAGAAGGGTTACTTTTAAAAATAGCTTGTTTTTTAATGTTTGGAATGGCATCATAATATGTTCATGATTTGCTTTTTAAAGTGCTAGCAAATGAATGAACCAGAAAAGCAAGGTATTCTGTGACTGTGTGAAAACAGTCATGTTTTAAAGAGGAATCTTGCAACATTTTGAAATGCAGACATTTGTTCTTTGGTTTATTCAAATTTGGTGAGCCCTTGTAAGCACTTTTAATGCCATCCCCTTGCTTTTTAAAAATTTTTTTTTTTAATTATTCAGGCTAATATAGACACAAAACTCCAGCACTGGAGCAATACACAGCAATTGTATGAAGCTGGAGTTATATATTTACAAAGGAAATAACATGTAACAATTTTTATAGCTTATCATCTGTACTATTAATATAATGTTTATATATAGTTAATATTCAAACAATTTAGCTAGATTCACTGGCTTAGTGACTGGTGAAAAAATATATTATACACACACATCCATACATGTACACAAAAAATCTGGAATTGCCTTCACCACTTTATAGTATAAGAAAATAAGAAAAAAAAATATCTAGATTATGTTTTATCTACTTGATATACCTAAATATACTGAGGGCTGGGATGGCGCAGGCACTGAGGTACATGTTTGACAGCCCAGAGGTCAGGTCACAAGTTCAAGTCCATTGTGCTAAATGCCTTGTCACAAGGACATGAAAAAGAAAAGAAACTGAATATATCTGCATGCTGTCTTTGTCTCTGTGTACACATTCACCCTAAAATTAACTTTATTTACCAAAGCCCCTGCTTCTTCCTCCCATTATTTACCAAGTCAAATTTTCACCTTGCTTTTCATGAAATTTACTTGAAGTTCATGAACCTTCAGAATTTGATGCACTTAATAAATAATATCCACATCCTTTCCTTATAGAAAGAGCTCCAAATAGAAGCATATATAGTCATTTGTGCTGCAAAAGAGCAACCCCAATTATTGTTTGTGCCAAAATCCAGAGTAACATTAAAAAACATAGGAGCTATGAGATTAAGTAAACAGCTACATTATTAGGGCTGTCTCTAGAAATGATGCATTTAATAAGTGATTCCAATGTTATTATGAGATAATTTTAAAATACAGTGCCTGACATTGGCTCTTTAGCCATGTTTCTATTTCAGAATTAGAGAAGCAGGTATTCAGTATGAAAGAGACTCACAATCAATATGTATCTAGTACCCCATGGGTTATATCATGGAGCATTAAAGTTGAGAAAATTGTGGGCAGCCTAAAGATGTGGCTGAAGTTAAGCAAAAACTTGGAATATCGAAAGAAAGTAAGCATTATAGATTTTCTAACAATTCACGCAGTGCTACATCTGGTGATTACACTAGCTTTACTCTTTATGCCCTTACTTAACTGATATAAACATCTATGGGTAGTGTTTTTGCATCAAGAACTCCGGAAGAACTGAAACAAAGACCCTGAACTCTGCTTTCATGACTGTTACTTTGTTCATTTAATAGAATCATAGAAAATTAGGGTTGGAAAGGTCCTCAGGAGGTCATCTAGTCCAATCCCCTGCTCAAAGCAGGACCATCCCCAACTAGATCATTGCAGCCAGGGCATTGTGAAGCCAGGTCTTAAAACCTCCAAGGATAGACATTCCACCACCGCTTTGCCCAGTACATCCCAGAATAAGGTCTCTGACCTGACAGAAGCATCTGGGAGCTACTATAATAATAAATAGTATACTATAATAATTGGGATATAGTGGGTGGTTTTTGGAGAAGATGTGGTCAGTATTATCTACCACTTGTATACACTACCTCTAAACCATTCTGGCTCAGAGCAGCAAAAAACCATTCCCACTGCTATTAATTCATTTTATCCAATGAAAATAGGGTGCTGAGGGAGCACCACCACTAAGGCTCACAGTTGACAGCCCAGAAGTCACAAGTTTGAGGCCCTAGCAGAAGCAGTCATGGTATAGCCCATCAGATTCCAACATAATCTGTGAATTCTGCTAAATACCTTGTCACAAAAACACAAAAAAGGAAAGATCCAATGAAAATAAAATGCAAGGTGCAAGGAAAACCGTGGGAGTCAGAAATCAGACTCTCCTTTCTTCTACCTATTTCCAGAGCCATCCATTTAATTGAGCTTATCCTTCACCTGGCTTGTTCTGTTCTTCCTGGCCCCAGGTATCTTCCCCCAGTGAGTCAGCTTCAAGAGGAGAATGTTCTGGGAAATACCTGGCCAAGGCCCTGGTGGTTAAAGCACTTTGCTGGGAAATAGGAGATACCAATTCAAACCTTCTCTGGGTAAGGGGGACACTCCCAGAATGAGTGCCCTTACCATAAGTGCCGCCCCACCACCCTGCAATTTACCCCTCCCCTCCTTCTAACACGTGGAAATAAAATCCAAACGATGCATAAGTAGTACCAAAAACTGCAGTTTTGGCTATGCATATGCCACTCAGCCAAATAAACCTAACAAGAATTTACCCCTTAATTAAAAAAAGAACATATTGCACAGAAATTAATAGGGGGAAACAAAAACATGCAGTTACAGTGCCCAGGTAAATGCTGTCTCCATCATAACCCTGCACTCAGAGGTACAAGGTTTTGTCAGTGCCATTCATTTACTGCCATGAATGGAATATTGGAATGTGAACATAAGGTGAACAGATGCTTCTCCCCAATAACTAAACTAACTCAACTCAGCATTTCTTATTTCCAAGGGGCTTAAACGAATGAAGCTGTGAAATTAAAAAAAAAGAAGGTTTTGGCTGAAAGTATAGTTATATTACAGTTCATGTGGATGCACACCCTCCTCCCCCAAATCACCAGGCATAATCTGTCCAGATAAAGATTTCTTTAAAAAATGATGGACTAGATTCACATCAGTTAATTTTCCATTAAAACAGCAAACCATTAATCTTGATCTGTTGCAAAGTTGTTTCACAAGACACACAAAAGTGTATTTTTTTTCCTTGAAAAAGCCAGAAAAGAGAACATTTTCTTAAGAGTGTATAGTGGAAGCCAAATCCCTGCGTGTTTATGGTTTCCTCAGTGGATACAAAGAATTCCCTGATGGAGACATCCTTGAAGCATGCAGTATAAATATAAGTAGCAATATAATAGACTTTTTTAGATTGCACCCAAATTCTTATTTGCTGTTGTGTCGCTGTTTATTCACCATGAGAACCTGAACGACCCGACTGGATAACAGCTTGGTATTTTGGTCACAAACTAAGAAGAACTGTCCGAAGTTGCTGCAATTTTTGGCCATGGCACAAGTGGCAGTGTCCTAAACAAATGTACAAGGTGCAAAGCTGGGAAACAATGAGGTTTTTAACTTGCCTGAACTAGGAAAAAGAGATTTGTGATCTCAGAGGCTTGGGCAGAGATGCCAGACAGCTGAGGAAGGGAGGAAAGTGGGGATTGTGATGCAGTGCTAGAGAGCAGAGGGGAGAGGGGAGTGACAAACACTGAGCCAGCTGCTGTGCAGGCTCCCCAGGGGCCACCATTCTGAAGCACCATCTAATTCAATTCCCAAGGCTGATGCCCTATTCATCCCATCTTAGTTATGCTACTGCATGGTCTTGGCTACGATGCTGGCATCTCTAGTAATGGTTCCTTCCTGTCACACTGAGAACATCAAGCAGCTAGTGCTTTAATTGTCAGAACTACTTAGCAGTCCTAGCTCCCTCATGAATCAGATAGAGGGGAAAGACCATTGAAAAAAAGAGGACACTGACCTCACTCTCTAGGATATTCCCCTTTCCAAGGCAGGATGTTAGTTCAGGCAAGTCAAAAGTTGATGACATTTTGGGGTACAGGACACAATCTGGAATTTGGGGGGAAAACATTGCATTCAAATCATTTTAAAAATCTGATAAATTCTAATAATACATGTTATGCTAGGGATAGAAATTCATTTTAAAACCTCTACAAATTAAAACAAACAGCTTTCTATCTGTATAGCTCTTTGAATATAAAAAGTGGTAATGGACAATATAACTAGGGTCAATATTCTGAGGAACAAATATAATTAATATTACATATTCAGTGAACTAAACTTCTGGTATTTTGTGTTTGGTAGAACACAGAGTATTCAGTTGAGCTATTTTGTAATGAAATTGAAGTTCAATTCACTTGGACACATGGGGCACATCCACACATGCAAGCACATCTGCTTGCAGCAGCTCAAATAGAAGTGGTACAAATTTGAGCAAGGGCTTTTTGCTTCAGCGCACGTGCTCGGACATGCACTTCATTGCATTTCAAATTGTGCCACTTGGGGCAAAATAACCCTGCCTGGCTCCTCCCAGATCTTCAGCCAGGGGGAGCTAGAGCCTGGGGCCAGCATCTGTGCTGTCCCCAACAGTATATAAAGCCCTGTCCTGGCCCTAGTAGTATAAAAAGCTGCTCTGGCAAGTAGCTCAGGGCTACTAGCTCTCAGGAGCTTCTGGCCCAGCCAATTAGTACCTGGAGACACTACCCCTTGTGCCAGCTGGACTGCTAAAGCAGCCCTGAGAGTTCCCTGAACTGTCTACACACTGCAGCAGTCTGGCAGTGGGGGCTGCTGCCTGGCTGGGACCTGTGCACCTGCCAGACTCAGATGAGGACTGTAGAGCCAGTAGAGGCATCTGCCCTTCTGGTCCCACTGCCAATGGACTATGGTTGCAGGGTTGGGCTTTGTGCAGTACTACTGTCATGTGTGCCCCTGCCCAGCCACCTGGGCAGCTATCACCCGGATGATGTTCTGGGTGTGGTGGCCTGCTTTCAACTGTCAAACCATGTCCTCCTCGCCCCATTTGGCCAAGAGGTCAGCCACAGCCAGATGGGTCCAAGGTTCCAGCTCTGAGCAGGCAAGGTCCTGCCACTGGCCTCCCTAGCAGGAATTCTGGTGTTCCCTATTGGAAAACTGAAAAATCCCTGATAAAAAAAAAAATCCCAAAGTCACTTTGTAAAATACCCCCAAATCCATGTTCCTCCATAAGTAAAACAAATGATCACTATAAAGAGAGAGAGAGAGTGAGACAGAGGCAGAGATCAGTTGGACAATGTGTTATTGATATATCTACAGTGTTAAAGCAAGTCTCTTATCATAATAATAAAGTAAACTCTAAATACAGGTTTCATGAATTCATGAATACATATTTTGCTGCCCTCCCACAGGGCAATGGCCCCCACACAAAGGGTTTATCCCTCGCGCAAGGACTATGGCCCCCCAACAGGGGAATCAGCTCCTACACAAGGGGTTTGGCCCCCACACAAGGGTTTTGGCCCCCCAACAGAGGGTTCATCCCTCCACACAAGGGCTATGGCCCCCCAAAAGAGGGCTAAATGGACCCCAGAGGGGATGCCCCACCCCAGGCACCCAATTGCTGTCCAACCCAGCTCTACCCCCTACTCCCCAAGACCCCCTGATGGGTGCCCCATCCAGCCCCAGCCCCCAAATTGCACCCCCAGGCCCCCAAGGCTACCCCCACAACCCTAGGCACCATCACTTAAAAAAAAAAAAACACAGAAAAAGAACAGAAAAAAAGGGAGTAAAAGAGCCTCTGCTTACCTGAGGTGGGAAGAGGCTCTGGAGCCTCCTAGTAGAGCCCCCCAGTACAGAGGAGGGGCAGGAGGGCCCAGGCTGGGGCCGCTGGGGCTATCAGCCTGCCCCACACTGTGCAGGTGGGGCCCCAGTCAGCCACACAGCAGTTGGAGCTGCCGGTAAGTGTTGGGGGGTGGGGTTTGGTTTTGTTTTTTTTAAGTATGGGGTGGGGGGGGGCTGGGATCAGGGGGGTTGGGAGGGCAGCCACGGCAGAGGTCAGGGGTCTTGGGGGGGCTGGCAGGGGGAGAGGCTGGCCAGGGCAGGGGGAGGGGCTGGCTGCAGAAGGGGTTTCATAGATTTCATAGATATTAGGGCTGGAAGGGACCTTGGAAGGTCATTGAGTCCAGCCCCCTGCCCAAGGGACAGGAAGTCAGCTGGGGTCATAGGATCCCAGCAAGATAAGCATCCAAATTTCTTTTGAAAGTGTTCAATGTACGTACTTGAACCACCTCCAGTAGCAGGCTATTCCAGACCTTGGGGGCTTGGACAGTAAACAAATTTTTCCTTTTGTCCAGGCTGAAACAGTCTTGCAGTAGTTTATAACCGTTCGACCTCATCATCCCTTGGGGCGCTCTGGTAAACAAACGTTCCCCCAGATGCTGGTGGCCACCCCTGATAAATTTATAGATGGCCATCAGATCACCCCTGAGCCTGTGCTTTTCCAAGCTAAAGAGCCCCATGGCTCTCAGCCTGTCATCATAAGGTCTGTTTTCCTGACCTCTGATCATGCACGTGGCTCTTCTCTGGACTCTCTCAAGCTTCTCCACATCCTTTTTGAATTGTGGAGCCCAAAACTGGACGCTGTACTCCAGCTGCAGCCTCACCAAGGCCGAGTACAAGGGGAGAATGACGTCCCGGGATTTGCTTGAGAAGCATGTATGGATGCAAGCCAGCATTCTGGTCGCTTTACTAGCTGCAGCATCGCATTGCAGGCTCATGTTCGTCTTGTGGTCAATGATGACCCCCAAGTCTCTTTCTTCTGTAGTGCTAGTCAGCATAGCACTGCCAAGCCTATAAGGATACTGCAGGTTTTTCCTCCCAAGGTGAAGAAACTTGCATTTTTCAGTGTTAAACACCATCAGGTTCTTTTTTGCTGAGCCTGTCCAGGTCAGCCTGGATCATTTGCCTTTCTTCTGGTGTGGATGCTTTGCCCCAAAGTTTGGTGTCATCAGCAAACTTGGCCAGTCCACACCTGACTCCAATGTCCACATCATTAATGAAGACGTTGAACAATATGGGTCCAAGGACAAAGACTTGGGGGACCCCACTGGTCACAGGACACCATGATGAGTGACTGCCATCAATTACAACCCTCTGGGTCTGACCACAGAGCCAATTTCACAGCCAGCAGATCATGGTGGACCCAAGGCCACAGTCAGCTAGTTTCACCAAGAGGTGATCATGGGATACCAGATAGAAGGCTTTTTTGAAGTCAAGATATATGACATCAATCTCTTCTCCCTCATCCAGGTGATAGGTCACCTGGTCATAGAATGAAATGAGATTGGTCAAGCAAGACCTACCCACAACAAACCCATGTGGCTATCCCTTAGGATGTTGGTGTCGGCCAGTCCATTAAGGGTGGCCTCTTTAATAAACTTTTCTAAGATCTTCCCGGGATAGAAGTCAGGCTAATGGGCCTATAGTTAGCCAGATCCATTTTGCTCCCTTTCTTGAAGATAGGCATCGCATTGGCCCTCTTCCAGTTTTTGGGCACTATGCCAGAGCGCCAGGAGTTTTCAGAGATCCATGCCAGGGGCTGGGCTATGACACTCACCAGCTCCTTGAGTACCCTGGAGTGCAGATTGTCAGGGCCAGCTGACTTGAAGATATCCAGCTTCTCAAGGTGTTCCTTCATGAGGTCAGCATTTATGGAGGGCAGGGGATCTCACCCACCCAGACCTCCCTGTCCCATAGCGGGCATGGGACTGATGAAAGACTGATGCAAAATACCCATTTAATAGGTTGGCTTTTTCCTGGGCATCAGTTGTCAGTTGCCCCATCTGGTTCAGCAGGGGTCCAATGTTGCCCCTGCTTTTCCTTCAGCTCCCCACATATCTGAAAAGGACTTTTTATTGTCCTTGATGCTCGAAGCTAGTTGGAGTTCAGTTGCAGTTTTGGCTTTCCTGGTATGCTCCCTGCGGGACCGGACCAGTGCAGAATAATCCTCCTTGGAGATGAATCCTGTCCTCCATCCTTTTGTAGGCCTTTCTTTGTAGCCTCGGAAGGTCTGCTAGATCCCTGGAGAGCTGGGGGGGGGGGAGGGGGCTGCTGTGCCCTCTTGCTGCCTTTCCTCCAAGATGGAATAGAATTAGCTTGTGCATTGAGGATCACTCCCTTAAGGAGCAGCCACTCTTCTTGAACTCCCCTCTCCCTGGGGTCATGGTCCCTTAGGGCCTGACTGACAAGCCTCCTGAGTTTGTCAAAGTGGGCTTTTCTGAAGTCAAGGACTTCCATGTTGCTGACTGACTTGCCAGCTTTATGGTGGATGGTGAAGGTGATCAGCTCGTGGTCGCTGTTACCCAGTTTCCCATCAATCACTAGGTCACCAATTAGGTCATTGCCTGTAGCCAGTAGCAGGTCGAGCAGTGCTTTGCCTCTTGTTGGCCCATAGACTTCTTGAGTCAGGTAGAGGTCATCCATGCAGGAGAGGAAACTTTGCGACTGGTCAGATTTTGCTGAGTGATCCTCCCATGAGATGTCCGGGTAATTGAAGTTATCCATGACAACCATGGTCCTGGAGCATGCAGCCTCAGCCAGCTCCTGGGCAAACTCCTGGTCAAGCTCAGGACCTTGGGTGGGAGGTCTGTAGTAGACTCCCACCGTTGTGTCCCCTGTGCCATGTTCCCCACGAATTTTAACCTAGAGGGTCTCTAGCCATTCACCCTGGCCACCAATATCAGCTTTTGTTTAGTGTCTCCAATGGAATAAAAAATTGTATGATTCCAGCTTTTGCCTATCCAGTTTGTGAGTGAAGAACATCTGATATAAGGGTAAAAAATACTAAGAATGTTGAGCAGCTCTGAAGTACATGAGTACTAGTAGGCAATTCCACTTTTTATCTCAAATGAAAAATATCATGCAAAATTATGTCTATTCAAATTATTATCTAATTATTTACTGCTATATTGTTTACTATCATAATTTGATTAGCAGAAAATTTCATCCAGGCGTCTCTAAGTTAGGTGCTTTAGAGTAAACACAGAATGGCAGTGATATGTTAACTAATTTATCCTCAGAAATTATTAAAAAATTTGAACGAGTCAAGAGCAAAATTAAAAAGACAGGAAGAAATTGCTCTTGGATACGCTTCCCTCCTCCCCCTTTCTGCACCTGCCTGATTATGCATCCTGATGACAGTGGTTTTGACACAGTGTCAGGGTTTTGCTCTGTGTTACAGAATGTATAACAAGCACATCTTGTTTGCTACAATCAGTTAGATTTACTGGGCAGGATAGAAGGAGAAGTACAGCATCTGAATAAGAGTTGAGTAACATAAGAAGATTAATTTTTAAATAAATAATGTGCCAGCTGTTCATTTAAAACAGCTTAATTCATCTTTGGTACATGTCTAAATTTAGGCCACATTTTTTTCTAGTCTGGTCCATAAGACACTTTACCTGGCAAGTCCGCAGCAAGGAAATGGGCACTGAAAAATTAATATCGTTTTCTATTACCTTTCTGCAAGATGTACAATGCAGTTGCCAAAGAAGAACACACAAACGATGAACTACAAGGGCCCGCTATGCAAAGGTCAGTGACATGTCCACTGTTCTTATTGACTGAAGAGAATTTATGATAATGCTTCATAAATAAGTAAAGTCCACGCTGGAGACAAAATGGCTTGATATAGTGCAAGTATGCAACTAGCTTGTAGATCTTGGGGCTGTCATAGCATTCATGGCTCAGTTCCTGGCCTGTGGCACTTACAGTGACACAATACAAATTGGCAAGATATTAAAATATTGTATTGCTTGGCACTTTCAGAGCAATATTAATTAAGAGTATTTGTAGTAGACAGCATTACCCCTTCAAAACTGCATACCCAGTTCAACTACAGGACACCTTACATTGCCTCAGGAGCTGATGCTGCTACCAGTTCTGAATGGAAACCAAACTGGTGTCCCATCTGGCAAATGCAGGTGCCTTCAGCTCCCATCCTGTAGACTTGGGTCCAATCTGCCTACTCCGTAACAGTGAAATAGGTGAATCACTGATATAAGAAGCAGGAGACATTTCCTAGGTTGATAGGGAGGCAGCAATATGGTTAATAGTGGGGAATCAGGGGGTGACTGAGGAGGAATAAAACATAATATAGCCTGCTCAGCAGGAGAAAATCCTTATCAGTACATACCTAGGACGTAAGAGCAATGAACAAACTTCCTCATCTAAGGAACATATCCACCCTCTACCTTCAGGGCCATATTCAGTCTTAGGCTCAGAGAAAACACAGCATTGAGGAGCCACCTTGAGCAAGGAGAAGAAAGTGGCTCCATATCAGCTAAATTATATCACCAATGCCTTTGAACTGCTTCAGCTCACATGGACTACACCAAACAGCAGCCACCTTCTATGTTCACTTCATAATATCACAGCAAATTAGGGCTGGATAGGACCTCAGGATGTCATCTAGTCCAAGCCCCTGCTCCAAGCAGGACTATCCCCAACATCCTCTCGTACCCTTACACGCTCCTTCTCAAGTCCTCCTCCAGTCAATGCCGTGTACTCCAAAGGAATAAAGAGTGGGCTAAGAATGTCTGTGCTCACCGTATGTTGGAGGTGTCCCTTGCAGGCTGGTTAAGCCAACTTTGCCAATCCACTCCAGTCCAGGTAAGCTGCTAGAAGGGCCTCATCACAGCCTCAAAGTGAACTCTCTGTAACTCCCAATGTCTGGACTTCATCTTATGCTGTTGCAGTCACTGGGCACTTAACCACCAAGTTGAATAGTGACCAGTTTATGTCAGGTAGTTCTTCCTGTCCTTTTTCCTGAACTGGGCATAAAGAAAAGTTCACATACTGAGCACCAAAAAACACTTCGGTGCCCCAGTTCAAATGACGTTCAGGAGCTTCAAGTGCATGAGAAATCAGGTGAAACAAAACATATAACCAAAAGCTCATTATCAAGAAATAGGTTATTTCTTCTCAATTCCTAGATGTTATGACTTTTTAGAATTATAACATTCTGACAACTTTGGCTAAAACAAGAGCATCCCCATCTTGACTCTTGTTTTTATGTTCCTGAAAATTTTGGGGGTTTTTTTCCTCACTATATTTGGTTCTTTTTGGAAGTTAAGAGAACTTAATATCCCTTCTTTCCTAGACAGCCAAGCAAGAGGTACTCAGTGAAGCTTATACTTTTGTTAACAAGAATGCTTCTGCTACTCAGTGCTGGTAGATTTCATCAGATTTGCTCATTTCTTTCAATTAAAGTAATTTTCCAGACTGCTGTTTCAGGTAAATTCAGAGAACTTACCATCTTTGTATGCAACCCATATTAACATCCAGTTTAGGTTTCTGAGGGGAAAGCAAGTTTTTGGGGTGCCTGTAAAACCTTTAATAGACTAAGCTTCCTTTTGAGATACAGTTTTTAGTCTCTCTCATTTGAAGTATTAGATATCAGAAGAGCAACAGTTAACATGGGCAGATCTCGCATTATAAACAAAGTTTCTTTACATAATGATTCTTTCCATGTAGACTTTCTTTTTTTATTCTATATCATAAAGGGTTTTAAATCCTCTTTACAGGACTTATGTCATCTCCCAGGATTCCTACTAGCTTAGTCTTAATTACTAATGAAGGACTTAATGAACAGAAACCTTCCTTTCAATCAAAGCCAGACAGAGGCATGGGTGAACTGGACAGCCGCCCAGGGCCGGGACAGAAAGGAGGCCTGAAAATGGTAATTATTAAATTATTATTATCATTATCTCTGGGGAAGGGGGGCCCGATACTAAAAGTCTTCCCAGGGCCACCAAGAGTCTCCTTTCAGTGAAGTCTGTGAGGGCTACATATCCAAACTGATGCAAACCAGCCTGTTAAAAAGACATCAGAAGCCACAGCAGAAAGTCCAAACAAGACAATGATGACCATCACGTGAGATTATTCATTTAAACATACTCCTATGCCTGAGGAAGAATTTTTTTTGCAAATATCTAGTTGGTCTAATAAAAGACATCACCTCTACCATGAGTTCTGATGCCTTTTGTCTGTAGACCAACACAGCTACAACCTCTATCATCTAAACATATGCCTGGTCTGAGATACCTTTTCCATATCAATTTTCTCAAAGTCTACAAAACAACTGCTCTTGGTATTTTAGTTTCTTAAGTATAAAATTGGGCCCCTACAGCAGCATATATTTTACAGGTTTCTTCTTTAATCATTCTCCTGGTAATCAGCTGGAGCTGAAGCTGCAACTACCCTTAAGAAGCAAACAGTGCTAGGCCATTAAATAGATAGTAATAAGATGTACTCTCAGTCTGAGACTTGCTGCAGTGATCTTTAAAGACTCTTTGGAACAAGAGCTAAAAAGATGACTTCTCCTTATCATGGCCTTTTAAAACCCTTCTGGATATGATTTTAGAGGGTGAAAAACAGACTGTTGCATGCAAGCAGCACCTGAGTGATATCAGCAGATAACTTTAATGACTGGAGCAGTGCTAGAAAGTGTATTTATTCTCTCCTTTAAGGGACTTTAGATAGCAAGCCACAAACAAACTATGGCAACAAAAAGGAAATGCACTTGTAAATATTCATGACATTTTCCATTCTACTTTATTTTCATCCTGGCATTGCTTAAAGCAGCTTTCTTCAAAGAATAATTGAGCATTAAATAAAAAGAGTAAAGGCACAAAGGTCAATGGCAGTGTACATGATCTTTTTTAATTATGAGTTTATGATATGATAGACCTTTCACAAAGGAGATGGCAATGTCTGTATTCATTAGAATTCATACAGTTTAATTCACTAATATAAATTAATTCATTGTAAATGTGCAGTCATATGAACTTTATAAAGAAAGTGGCAATCCTACAGTGTGTCACTATCCTCAGAAGCCTTTTGATTCTTGGGATGAAGATTCTTACATCATTTTATTAGCAAGCAATGATGGGAAATACATAATAATAATTTAATGTAGAGGTGTCAAAGACAGGTTTGTGAGCCAAATCCAACCCACAGAGCCCTATCATTTGGCCCATCATGCTGCCCATGGGTCTTGGACTGAAACCATATTCTGTATGAGGTATGCCCCAAGTGCTGTTTGCATGGGGCTAGGGCTGGGGTCAGAGCCACTGCATGCACTACACATGGTACACAGAGTCAGTCCAAAGCACATGCTGCATGTCGGGCATGGGACCGGCCCAGGGTGCATGCTGCATGTGGCACGAGGGGCTGGTCTAGGGCACACGCTGTGTCAGACATTCTCATTGGATCAACCTACATGCTGTCAGTGTGTGGGCCCGATATGGCCTGTGGACCGACCCTGAGCTACTTGTCTGGTCTGTGGGGCTGGATTAGTTTGATACCCTGATCTAACTTGTCAATATTTTAAAAAGCAAGATGAGCATCTTACATGAAAACAAAACTTCCCAACTGTGTCCAGGTACTGTGCGAAAAAGACACTGAAGTATCTAGGTATCTGTAAGTGCAAATACCCAATCAGTTCATGCTGCCGTAACTGGCAGAAGTCCCTCCAAGAGAACAGAAGAGTAATGACATGAATTTTAATTTGTCATCTATGTATTATTATGACCATAACAATTTAACATTTTGATTACATTTCATGTTGTCAAACAGTTTCATCCAAAATAAATGGGACAAAAAAGATGAAAAAGTGAAAACATTTCAACACTTTTGATACCACTGGTCAAAAAGCAACATAAAACCAACTCTGCCAACTAACCATGACATTTCTGTCTCTCCTGTGGCTACCAAACTGGAAAACCCATTTTTCATCCAACTTTACTACCACTGAAATGCCCCCCACCCCCATGCAGAGACTTCTGCTCGTCACATAGTACATCGTCCACAAAGTTCCACGCAACATCAGCTCCACGACATTTTTGCTCATGGTCGTATGAGCGTAGAAGTTACACTAGTCGAAATGGCCACAGCAATGATGACAAGTTTTGTATTAAGACTGAAGCCCTCACTGGGAAGTTAATAAAAACATTCCTGTTTGCTTCACTTTGTATTGAATCAGGCCCTTGAAGGGGCTAAACTGAGATGTGGAGCCAACTATACAAAACAGCAGCATGCTCGTGGCCACATGCCAGGAACTCCCAAGATCTAGGTCTACAGTTTGGACAAGTCAGTTACTTCAGTGTTTCAGTTTCCCCAATCAAATAATACTGCTTGCTTGACTCTCAGAATTGTGAGCATTAGCTAATGCTTTTAGAGCTCTTGGAAAAGTAAACCCATATGTGGCCATGATTAGTATGATTATAACCAAAAGTACATTATGCAAAAAGAGAAGCACATGAGGTATTAAGGATTCTGAAAGGACATGGCAGATGTACATTAAAAGCACTTAAAATGAAAGCTGAATTTGAAGCCTGTTACATTTGACCTATATCTGCAGTATAGAGATGTACAGTCCCCTCCCACCAAAACCATCCCAAGAGTTGCTGAGGGCAATAGTGTGCCAGTGCCTTATTGCTAGGGGTTGGGGAGCAGCAATCCCAAGGTCCCTTCTGATCATAGTTAATCAGAGTATTCTGCGTGGAAATGAAAGAACTTCAGGGGGGGAGGAAACTAAGTTCTGTGGGATGCTGCTGTGCTGACCAACTTAAAATTATGCATGCAGGACTAACCCGGTTTCATCCAGGATTATTTCTGATAGAGGGGCCAAGCTGTAGCATAATAGCACTGTATGCTTGTAATTGCACATTTAAGCTCCTTATTAGACAATAAGTGTCCACACTCTAAGAAACTATTAGTGAATTGCTACCAGTGTAATGAGCACCTAGCCTAGAGTTAATAAATGTGTCACATAAACATTCCAGCACAACACTTCATGTAGCAAAGAAAAGAGCAGCACTGGAAACTCTTCACTGGTAACAATTAATGGAACAGATCTCTTCGCTACAACAGTCTGGAGTTGTGCCTCCACACTGCTTGTGTTGTGTTGCTGCTTCACATTTGCAAAAGCAGTGTTGCTGACAATCACAGGAGAGGAGTTCATCTCAGGCATTTTTGTTTTGGATATTTCTGCTTCATGTCCTCTCAGATCCTGGCTCCAACTAATTGGGTATGGTTTTAAACAGATTTATTTTGCGTGTTTTTCAATTACATTTCTATTTATTTGGCCATCCTAGGCACTTTTTACTAAAAGCCTTCAATACATAGCTCAGGTTAGCAGTAAGGGCTGCAAATAAGCTGTGAGAGCAGAAGGAAGGTAGCTCAGTTGTGGAATATTAAAAGTGCAATTGTAAGTCCAGGATATGGAAGCTTTAGTTGTCTGACCTCTAAATGATAGAGGTGCCTTTCCTACTCTGATCCGTATGAATCTTACTGAGCATCTTCCAGATAAAGCAAAATAGCATGGGGAGACAATCAGATTAAAGATAATTGACTTGTTGCAGTAATTTAAACCAAATACAATAAAACCTCTATTGGTATTTACTTCTGTGGAGACGCATGACAATTCTGACCATGTTAAGGAGCTGGCACATCCCAGAGATGCATATTATAGCACTGTCTGATAGTTAAATTCAGTGCTCATGGGGCTCCCCAAAATCATCAGGTGAAGTCAATCCCAATTCATAAGTCTTAGGAAGAAACAGAAATAAGGAACTTCCATCCATCCCTTGGCAGGGGCCATTCAAGAGCATAGAGACAAGTATCAAGGGTCTCCTGATCAGCCCTCACAATTGGGCTATTTATGAAAAGTCAGAAAAAAGAAGGAAAGAAAAAGAAATGCTCAGTAACATTAAAATTTTGGAGCCTGTTCTTTGAGAAGGAAAATAGCAAATATTGTCCAATGCTTTGATTAACAGCAGCAAGGTTACCTATGCACATTCACCATGGAAAAATGCAGAAAAACCCACGTTTTCCCCTTTAAAAGAGAAAAACCTACATTTTCTCCCTTAAAGGAGAAAAACACGGGAAACCATGGGTTTTCCCTTGCAGGCTGGCAACCTTCCAGTCTCCAAGAGGATGCTTGTTGCTAGGGGGAGCAAGGGGAGGGTGACTGGGGGTGCCCTGCCCTGGGCTGAGGCTCCTGCACCAGATGACCTGGCCTGGCCTGATGCCCCTCCCCTCCCCTCCCCTCCCCTTTCCCCTGGCCACGCCAGGACACTTGAACTGAGGACAGGTAAGGAGGAGAAATGCATCTGTAAGGGAATCATGTCCCCAAGTAAACTTCTCAGCTGCATGTGGCTGCCCCTGCCCCTAAGAGCATGGGCACTGGTCCCCAGTGGCCCAGACATACCACTCCCTGCTGGCCTGAAGGACCCCCTGCCCCTTTTTCCTGCTGGAGTCCTGAGTCTGTGTAGGTGGGGGGTGGATGGGGGGCCCCATCCACTAGGGCTGGGATGACACACTATAGCAGCAGCTGGATCCATATCTTGGTGAGCAAAGGGGGCAGGGGAAGCTCTGATTTTCCATGATAATAAAACCGACATCAAACATCAAAATATATTTGTATTTAGAATATATTTTATTATGCTGATTAACGCACTGATAGGCTTCCACATTTCTTTAATAGGGTAAATCTATCAATAAAACACTATGTTCAACTGATTATATACATAGTGGCATTTCATTTTGATCATGGAAAAACATGGACTTTGTGTTTTTTTTAACCAGAGAATTTAGGATTTTTTTAATTAGAGAAAAGCAGGATCCTTGACCATCATCATTGGAAGTCATGCCACTTGGCAGGGAACACCATTTTCTGAAATAATTTTAATTTATTTGGAAATTCACGGATCTTTCCTTTTAATTGCTGTTATATAAGATATTATTCTCTTTCCTACTCAACAAAAACATACACAGTACCTCAGTATGTTTTATCATATCTTAATCTTAGCTGCTGACAGATGTGAAAAAAAAACAAACCCCAGCACTTTACTGGAAGAAGCAGTGCATGCATTTGACTCAACTCCCCAGCGTGTGTATAGATCGGGTGCTTCAGTGGGGCTTTTTGGCGCTTTTATCTAATAGGTGATTCATTCAGCTATTAGATAAAAGCAGCCAAAAGTTCCACTGACGTGCATGATCTATGCAGATGTTGGACGAGCTGGGTGAAACTACTGCAATTCCTCTTTTGGGCATGTGCTGTGCTTGGCATTAGAGTGCGCTGAGCTGGGATGGAGAGCTGGAAGGTAGGTCTCATGGGTAACATTCATTTCACATGCATAAAAGCCTAGTGTTAAAGCTTTATAGCTCTATCTGTCATAGACATTTGCCTTGTTTCAGCCACTGATGGTCAATTATCAATATAATTGCAACTGGGGCAAAATACTGGTGCAAATAAAGGCATCCATAATTTGCACCCACTGAGATTTACCTTTCCTTGAAACAGGGAAGGCATTCTCAATGTGAAAAGGCTATCTATCTATTCTAGAAGGGCTGTGCAGAAGCAGCTACACTAGTGCACCAGTGACTAAAAAGAAGGCAATTGCCCAGTTCTAGGCAAGACCTGAGTGTCTGAGCTGGCAGATGAAATTCACAACCTCCAGGACAGAGAGGAGATACTCAGTTGCTGAAGCCGGGGATGTGCCTTCTCTGCATTCCACTAGCACACTGGTATGTCAAGGTCCTATGATCCATGTCATCACTTATATCAAGATGGTTTCCAGTTTGATAACCTAAACTCTCCATACAGGCTAGAATGAGTAGTGTGCTTTCATATACCATCTAGCTATTACAACGAGAGAGATAAGCCTGTTTAGCTGCTGAGGACAGACTCATGTGCTCTGTAGAAGTGAAGTGATTATCTATCTTGGCACTCAAAACAGTGTCATTACCATCAAAGATTAAATGATAACTGGAGTGGCCGAGTAAGCCATGTACTGCATCAAATGGTTTTTGCAGCTCATCAGCCCATCCTTCTTGTACTCTCACTGGTATGGCATCTGACTACACAATTGCAGTTTTAAGGCTGAACTGAGAGTTGCTTGTTTGTGAGCCATTTCCCATGCTTGTTAGAGCTTATTTCATGAGAATGAGGTGTCAGAATTTTAATGCCTCATATATTCTGTGAGAGATAGTAAAGTACACCACTTTGACCTTTTCAGTGTTCTGTAATTTGATTCATTGGCTAATCCCATTCTTCCCTATTTATAGCCATAACATACTGTGAGAAGAGAGCTGGAGTGGTCAGTGCAGAGGTATAAAATGTCTCAAAAAAGGGGAGCTCCTGGTGGAATGATTACATAATAAATGATTGGTAATTCTAGCCTTCCTCTGGGCTACCCAGTAACTTAGCAAGGAAGAAAATAAGACCAATTTCCATGCTAGAAAAACAAATAACCGGTGGTTAAGACAGATGAATACAGGAAGGCAAATTGCACCGGTTCTGGCCTGTCACAATAAATCTCACTGACATCAGTGATGCAGCACTGTCAGCTTCTCCTACCCTGGCTATTTTAGACATGTGCAACCATCAGTGCAGTTCCATGGGTGTCAGCAGAAGTGAAGCTGCAGGTTGGACAAGACTAGCTGTGAATAAAAAGGACACATCCTGATTCCCTCAAGATTGCAAGCAGCACTGTTGCTGATACTGGTTTACCAGAGTACAGCCACCCCAGGACATTTGAACTGAGGACAGGGAAGGAGGAGAAATGCATCTGTAAGGGAATCGTGTCCCCAAGTAAACTCAGAGGCAGCCAAACATTAACATAAATGTATGTACTCATTTGTCTATGGAACTGTTTGAGGGCTGAACCCCAGTGTCCTCTGAACCCCAACACCTACAAATTTAATTTTAAGCAATACAGGAAACCTGGACTGCAATGTCAAGAAATATTTTAAGAATGACGTAATTGAGTTTTCTATAAAGGATCCTAATTTTGAGAAAGGAGTGGCACAAGCCAATGTTTAGAGCACTGGCTTGGGTCCCTCCCTGCTGCCACCAAAGCTTATACTTGAAGGCTACTAAGCAGTGTTTTTCCATCCAGGCAGACCACTATGTCTCTGCTACAGTCATAAGAAAGCACACACTGATGTCTCCACTGCACATCCTTCCCTACCATATCTGTGCTGTTGTGCTGTGCCTGGATTTAAGCCCTGAGCTTGCAATGACCAGAGTGGAGCCTCCTAAATTTTGGAGGCTCCACTCTTGTCATTGCAAGCTCAGGGCTTAAATCCAATAATAGGCAAATTTTATTGATGCACAGTATGCACGTCTACACATGCATTTACTCCACATTAAATTTACTGTACAGTAAACAGGTTTAGGCCGGCTTTGACACATGCAGGCATTATAGCTCAGTAATGCTGTGTGTGGACTAACTTGGGACTAAAGTTGATTCAGCGGGTTCTGATTCAATTCGGAGAAATTAAAAGATCCTCTGATTCTACTTGGATTCAGAGATTTGGCCACCAGATCAGGCCGAATCTCTGCCAAATCAAATCAGGGACCAAAGCTTTGCATAGCCCTAGTTTGCAGCCCCTCCACTACTGACCAGATTGTCCGGCCAGCTATAACCCTCCCCACTCCCTGCTCTCATGGGACGCTCCACTGCCCCACCAGTCTGAGTTCACCAGCCATGCCTGCTGCTAAGGTATCTGGGTCATAAATCCAGTGCCAACAATGGGAAGACTTACCTTCAAGCAGCTAGTAGAGTTTAATGGTCTGTATGGAGTGCCATACTAGCACAACTATACTGCTTCCAGTTTGGGAATGTACATACACAGAGACAGCACAGCCTGTTTCAGCACTGTGCTGCCTTGCACCAAGCACATATCCCCTAAGAATGGTACCTTTGAAAGTGGAGTAAACTACTTTGTCCTTAGTGTACATTCTGTGGGACCATGTGCAGAGTTAATGTAGTCCATATCCTGGTTCACTGCATCCTAACTTCCCCATATAGCCAAGTCTTTAAGGTCAATGCATCATTCACCCAATAGAATATGGTGCATAACAGGTAAAAGCTGGTGCTGTGAGAGAAACTGAATTAATGTTTGCAAGGTATTTTAAGGTCCTCAAGTTACTGCTACAATTCCTTTAGCAATGGGATAACATTTGTTTTAAAATAATTAATGCAAGACCCTTCCCAAGAGTGAATTATACTACAAACAATGATCAAGATTTTCTTATATGCCTCATCTTCAGAAGTGTGAACTCTAAATTTGATAATGTACTTAAAACTTCTCTGTACATCACACAATTACAGTATGCAGGTCAGCCAGTTATCAGGTATATTTTTATGCTTTTTTCAATGTGCATTTCCTTCTTCTTGTAGTAACTAGAAGAAATTAGTGCATAAACATACCTCTTCAGTTGAGTTAGCACTGCTTCAACCTAGCTTAACAAACTGTACCCACTGCTATAATCATCCTTTTTTTAAAACATATCTTTGAAATTTTTTGTTTGGGGCATTTTTAAAAGGATTATTCTTTTTGGTTTCTTTTAATCATAACAATGCAAGCCCAAATTGTATTTTACAGTTTTCCCATCAGATATGTAATTTTGGACATACAAAATAGATCGCTATTTCATAATAAGGGTTAGCAAATATATCACTTTGCCATCTGTCATTGCATGATTGAGTTAGGCAATATTTCTTCTGCACTGCAGTGTTTGTTATTAATGTAGTCATACTAGTATTGTATGTCATTATGTCTTCCATATAATTGAATATACTTTTATTTTCTGTGGCAAACAAACAAAAAAGCCCCTTGGGCTAAACTGTCTGATCAGTTACATGAGCACAATTTCACTGAAGACAAAAAAACAAAAAGAGGACATTAGTGTCACTGAGAGGAGAATTTGACCCATTGAGATTTTACAGGCACAAACCCTGATGCAACAAACTTTTCACATCTTGCCAGAATTAATGCTTTGAAACTTCAGCTCTGTTTATGCAACCCAAACTAGTCTACCAAACTTAATGGAGGTTATTTTTCTGTAACTAGGCTGGACACTAAAATCAATATTGATATTTCACATGTAATCTAAAACTACATTTGCACCTCATTCTGCACAAATGTAAGGCTACTAAATCAAGCTATTGCACTTCCCCAAGCCCTGTCTACTCTCCTATGAAACCATTTCCCACAAAAGCTTGCCAAAACATTTCAGTTTGTATAGGACACACTTGTTTTCATTTCTTTCAAGTTGAGAAATGGAGCCCACCTTTAATCTGATTTTATGCCTCCTCCAATTCCAATGCCCTTACTACTGATTAAAGAAATAAAATTCACATTAAAAACATTGTTTCTCCAATTTCTTCGACATTAAATTGTAGTTGGAGAATCTTAAGTAAAACAACAATAGTGGTTATTAGTCTCAGGCATTTCATTCCTGTAACTGAGGCAGACCTGGTCAGGGAAGAGGGAAGTGAACATTAACTTTGTGCTCCCTGTATGCTGTGTTTCTCAAGGGCCAGCAAGTAAAGGGCATCCATGTTTTCTTATCAGGTATACCTTCCAAAGGGTGTTTGGTTTGCATCTTTCTTCATTTCAAAGACATGTGTGACATTTTACCTGAGATGCAGGCAGGCATGGCAAAGTTACCAGATACATGACATTTGGCGGGTCTGTTTAAAGCACATGTGATGCCCTGGCAGCTTTGCTTAAGATTCTTGGCAATATCCCCTGTGACACGCTGTGATGAACTGTGCTGAGACTGCCACTACAATCTTTATCATGTTTCATTTTCCTAATTCACCTGGTCACGGTAGTTGTGCTACCATGTGAACACCACAGACAAATTACATTAACTGCCTACATGGAACATGCCCAATTCTCTGCAACACTGTAGCACAACTTTTCCAGTCTGTTATACCAGGGCAGAGAGTACAAAAAAAATACTATTCTGCCTTTTCACAAGGAAAAATAGCCATAGAGATATAAGCCTAGTCTTCACCCAGAGTTATCAGAATAGCATAACTATATTTGCTAGGGGTGTTATTTTACTAAAATAGTTAGATCACCACAACAGTCAGAATGCATGCATGTGGTTATTACAGACTAGTATAGAATATTATTTTTCGTGTATAGTAATAAGCTGTACTGATATAACATGCATATATACCAATATAATCATCTTCTCTAAAGGTAGAAGGGTTGTGTGACCTTAATTATTCTATCAGTGTTAAGTGATCACCTGCTGTCTTCAGATAAGATTATTAGTTAAATAATTTAACTAATCTACCTGTTATGCACCATATTCTATTGGGTGAATGATGCATTGACCTTAAAGACTTGGCTATATGGGGAAGTTAGGATGCAGTGACCACTGTAAATGTTCTAATGGCAATTCAGTTTACAGGAGCGAGAGGTCATATGTGTATTTTTATGGGTGTGTGTACACGTCAGTGACATTGTTAGTGTGCCCTGCTTTAGTACGTCCTTTTCGAAGTACTAAAGCACGGTACAGTGCCTCCCTGTACTGGGTGCCACTACAGCGAAGTAGCTACCAGTCACATGTAGACTCAAGTGATCGCTACATCACTGTAGTGTGCTTTATGGCAACGTAGTACATTGCTACAGCAATGTAGTGTGATATGTAGACATGCCCAATATATTGCAATAGGCCTACAGTCATCAGTGAACATGAACTAACCTAACCTTAGTGCTTTCATGCAAGCAAATGGGAGCTGATACTTCACTGGAATAATTTTCTTGATTTATGCTTGCACCTGTCGGACCTCGATCATGCGGTCCCTCGCCACCCAGCCCTGGATTTTGATGGTAGCCTTCCGCTCCGTTTCTTAAAGGTATAGGGGCCACGGTCTCCTGCCTCGGGCAGTGTTATCCCTTCCTAATCCCGCCTGCCATGACTTTGGTGATATCTCAGTGGTGGAGGGGTCCGACCGTCCAGTTCCAGCTATCCCAGGCCGCAGCGCGATGTTCTTCGCGAGGCTCCAACCTCCCCTGTACCTCGCCCTATACCCAGCCCCAATGGCGTGCTCCTGTTGTTTTGTCCACGGCCAAACCTCTTCCTATGTGGGGTCTCCCTGGCTCCCATTGGGATCAATATGGACCCTAAGCACCTCTGACTCTTGAGCGTTTGGGTAGCTCAGTCTCCCTTTCTCTTACTCCGGCGTCCTGGGTAAGTTAACAACTATCACAGCAGAAAAGAAAAGAGGGAAAAAACTGGCACCACCAGCATGTGCCCCTCTCTATTCTTCTTTGGACACTACTCTGGAGCGCCCGTGATGGAGTGCTCCCCTTCACCACCTACCCCCTAGTGCTACCTCCCTTAGCCCGTGGTGTGTCCAATACGTGTCTGCCCTCGATGTCCCTCAGCACAGGAACCTTCCCTCAATGGGCTCCCCCCTGGGTCCTCCATCCCGGACGTGAGGATCATAACTGGCCCCTTTATTGGCTACCTCCTTTCCAAAGATCCGCTGGACCCCAGTCTGTGTTGATGCAGACTCTTTTCGCGGCCCGAGGGTGATATACAGCCAGGATACCTGGGTCCTTCTTGGTCCAGCAGCAGCGTCTCTACAGGGGAGCAGCTCTCGTCCCTTTTCTGACCTGGAAGCAGCATTCCCTGGTTCCTCCAACTCTTCGGTGAGTCCAGAGATTCCCGTCTCAGTGCTCCCTCTCCACCTCTCCTTCCCCTCTGCCTTGTGGCCTCCCCTTCTTATACTTCCGGGTCAGCTCTCATTTTTCCTTTCCTCAGCTGCTTCCCCTTTAAAAAATCCGCGGTTAATGAGCCACGTGGGTCCCACCACTGCTTCCAGCTCCGCCGCGGTTCCTGCAGCCAGTAAGACACTTTTACTTGTTCCTCCTTTCTTTTTGTTCTCCCTGGGGTGTATTGTTCCCCAGGGTCCCCCTTTAGCCCTTTCGGGCTCATATCCTCCCCTTGCCCTGGGACAGCGCTATATATTTTAAATACTTTCCAACAGTTAAGCAGCTATCCAAAATATCAAAATGGCCTTTGGAGCCTGAGGAACTACTTCTTTGTGTTTCTCAGAGATGTATTACTTAGCAGTTTGATCAATGAAAAATGCTTAAACAGCATCAATTCTGCCTGTCCATCTGATTGCACTTCCGTATTCCATATGGCTGCATAATGACTTTTGCAATATTCAGGATGCTCTAAAACTGCTGGACTGCTCTCTTCCCCTTTGCACTAGTGTCAGGCCTCTCCTGTTCCCCTGACACCTGATATAAAGTCTGTACCAGACCCAATGGAGGAATGGCAAGCTTTCATCTTTAACTAGCAGCATGATTGAAAGGGATCAGCACTGGACTGAAACAGCAACATTAAGTTGAAAATCTTCTCCCATCTGCCTCTAGGCTGATGAGAAATTATCAACCAGAAGGATCAAAAATCTTTAAAGGAATATCCTAAGGCTCAAAAGTAGATTGTCCCACTCTGACCTGAGGTAGCTTCAAAAGCAGGTCCCCTTCCCCTGCCCTTTTTGGTACAATAAACTTGAAACATTAAAACATAGCATGCTGTATAAAGTACCCTTCAAATATCCTGGCACGTAATATGCCACAGTAGTTCTCCTCCTTATCTCAAGCTCGCAATTTGAATTCTTATTTATGGGATTACTAATTACAGACAAAATCCACCTCCAGGAAATTCAAAACAAAAATAATCGTAGCTCAAAATAATTATGCTCTAGGTAGATCTGGACACTTGTATCTATGGGGTTACCCCTAAAGGAAGTAACAGGCCATTGTAAAAGTTGTATTGTGAAATGGTGGGCTTTGCTGGACTCTCCAAGTCCAATTCTGACTGACTTGAGGCAGAATTTCAAGGATGATGAATCCAGGATTAACCATGTAGTGGATACAGCATGTTTAGCCTATTCTATACTTGGGCACTTCCTTTGGCCTACACAGTAGGGGTGTGCAAAGTGGGCCCTATTCAATTAAGATTTGGCCTGAATTGGAGATAGTGATTTGATTTGTTGATTCAGATCACTGTCCCCGATTCAATTTGGCTGAATCCAAATCTGAAGATTCGATGCTGATTCAGAGAATCAGCAATTTGGACATAGACACAGCTTTAAATGGTTTTTCTATATAGCTTGAGTTACCAGTACAGCTCATGAATGCTGCAATGCTGGGGCAGATGGGGCATCCCACAGGAAGCGGGGGAGATGCACATGCTCGTGGCAAAGCCAGAAGTGAATTGGAAGTACTTCCAGTCCACTTCCAGGTCCACTGGAGAGTGTTCCAGACCCCCCGCCCCTGCACCCCCAGGTTCAGCAATTTGCCATAGGAGAACCCTGGGTACCTCCCTAGACCCAGGAGGCACCAGTCACCAAACTGGGAGGGGTGTGGGGGGGCCCCCCCTCACTCGCTGGTGGTCCCAGAAGTGGACCGGAAGTGCTGATAGTCCACCTTCAGGTCTGCTACTGAGTGCACTGGGGAGCCCCCCAAATATCTGTGGGACACTCCATGTGCCCCAGCTGCCCGAGCTGCCTGCTACCTAGAGGTATGTAGAAAAAAATTTAAAGCTGTGTCTATGTCCAAATCACCGAATCTTTCTGAATCTCTCCGAATTGATTCAGAGGGTTCTGATTTGATTCAAAGAGATTAAAGGGTCCTCTGATTTGATTTGGAGTTGGAGATTTGGCCACCAAATCGAATCAGGGACCAAAACTTTGCACAGCCCTACTACAGAGTAGAAATGGAACCGTGACTTTGCCGCATTTTAAGCTGCTAACATTTACGAGTTCACAGGCCACACTGAAGTTTGCCCCTGCACAGAAGAACAAAAGTTTCTTGTTATGCCCTCACCTTCCCTTTCCTTCATCCAAATGCTGACCACAATCTGTTTCATGAAGTAAAGCAGCCAATTGGTTTCTGTCTTCTTGTAAATGACAGTAGAACTAATGCCTAATATATTGAACACACAGTCTTTCCTTTTTAAGCTGCTTGCCCTATTCCTTATTTACAAATTGGAGTTGATGGTATTTATTTGGGACTCAAGTTCAAAGTCAGCAGTTTTCAGCATCCTGCCCAGGTATGCTAACATAGCTGTGGTTTTTCAAATTGAACAACATGAAAATATTGTACCCATGATGGGGCACAAAGAGTTCACCAGCAATATTTTCTCTTTTTAGGCAGAGAACTATTTTAGGAACTTTTATCTTTTCAGGTCTCACTGACTGGGTCAGCACATTGTGGCACACATAATACCAAACAGTATCAACTAGATAGTATGTTACGTAATGAAAGCTGAACCTGTTGTAGGAAAACAAAAAATAATCAGCTGCTGTGCTCAGTCAGATCAGGGTGACTCTTTGGCAAACTAAAGAAAGTTCATTAAACAGAGAAGTTTTCACCCCCTCAGAGGAACTATAAACTGAACTATAAATTTACTGGGCAACCTCATCTACAAGGTTTATTCACTATACTCCCAATGCCAGGGCATGGGGTCTACTGAAAGGGGGAGGATATGCAAAGTTGCCTGACAGCTGAAGTCATAATACCAGTAATTCAGTCTAACAGAAAGAAGTTGAAATGTAAATCACTGCTAACTAGAAAAAAATAACAGCAAACTATCCCTGGCTGTACCTGCAGCTAAGTTTATCTATAGAACTTAACACTGTTTCAAAACATGATCAATCTCTGCCCTAGTTGAATGATGAATATTTATTAAAAGGAGGCAAGAGAGCATTACAAGTGAGCAAAAAGCAAATGGCACTCGTTCTCATTAATCCTTAGGCAAATGCCACCGTTAAAAAAGTAGCCCCCTGCCCTCCTCCCCCTCTCCCCCAGCAATCACACCAAAAGTGACCCTCTACTTTCTCTGCACTTGATAGTTCACAGAAAGGTGAGCAACAAGTTATAGATTCTCCTCTAATTACTTTTGATATAAGAAATCAAATTAGAAATGACCTCTTACTAGTCTCTGCCAGAGCATTTGCTATTTTTCCAGAGAAGGAAGGCAAGCAGGCAGGCATCCAGATTAAAAATAATATTAAACATTTACCATATTAAATTAATACAACTGGTTGGGCAGTATATTTTGGTCCTTTGCCCATTTGCTTACAGAGGTATATAAAAATAAAACAGAAAAGAGGGAAAAACTCCCCTGAGACTGGGAAAAAAGAGTAAATGGCTGAAAAAATTATTTATGAAAAAAAAATCCCTTTGTGCTACACATTTCATTTTGGTCCTTCTTTTTGTTTATTCATGCTTGAAGACAAGACAAAGCTGATCCAATATTAGGTTAAAGATCAGAAAGGGGGGAAAAAACTATGTTTGCCATACACACACACAAAATAGTTTTCTCCCTTTTAGTACAGTTAGATGCTGTAAGAAAACTGTTTAACAGGCAGCTCAGCTGTTCTTTTCAGCAGTGGCAATCCCAATGGCCGTTAAAGGCAGGAAAATATCTGATGCAGTCATCCTATCTAAACAATGCAGCTTGAAAGAATTAAATTACTCAATGTATTTCAAGTCTGCAGTAATGAAAATAGAAGCATGCCAAGGCATATCAGGGGCATTGTTTACACTGATTTTCAAGCTTTAATATACTTTTTGATAAAGCATGTTTCTGGATTATTCTATTTAAAAAAAACATGCAGAGATGAAAACCGCTGAGAGTCTACAACATAACGTGGTTTTGCAATGATTGTCTCACTCTTTTAAAAATCTAAAATACTAACACTTCAAGTGCAGAATACTTATTCTGTAGTAAACTAAGTGACAGACATCTTTTCATGAATTTAATCATAAGCCCTTCTGCAGCACTATAGATGTTATACAGTATTTTTTGTGCTTATTTCTTTTTATCTGTCCATTTTACTTTGTCCGCATGCTTGTGATAGTGGGGAGCCCCTGGGCACCTGTGGAGATTACAGATTCATAGATGCAGGGTCAGAAGGTGTTTTTTCTACCTTATGAAAAATTTCAAGATTTGTAAAATGTTGCTACATTAGAATGAAACAAAGATCTTTTGGTTTTTTCTGAAAAACATCTTGCACCTGGACTTAAAGGTCAGGGCACCTGAACAGAATCTGTGCAGAACTACGTACCAACCACATATCAGTGAACAACATAAAATCTGTGGAATTGTTTTTGAAAACATAAGGAAAACATCACTCTTACCTATTGCTTGTCATTATGGTGTCTTAGTTTAAGTTTTGTCCATACTTAACCTTACAACAGTCATATGGAAGAAACTGAGAAGACAATACTTATATTAACTAACATTAGCCTATTACACAGGATACATGCATACATACATACATACATACATACATACAGGAAAAGTTTAAAAACCACTGGAAGCAGAGGAATGTGTATGACTATCATGAGACGCACTTAATTCAGAAATGCATTTATTTTATTCAAGTACCTGCCTCATCTCATGACCTTTTCTGGAAAATGATATTGATTAACTCACAATCTTTATAAGTTAAAGTTCAAATTGTGTTTGAATGTTCATTACTTTGAATCTCACCAGCTAAGGTCAGTGTCTGAAGATATATAGGCTTTCTGCAGTTTCTGTAAGGTATCATGCAGAATGAGAAATGTAAAGTAGAGTATAATGATACAAAAAAGTCAAATGTCGCACAAAACACATAACAAAGCAGAGTTACAATGACTTTGTCCAATATTACTGGATGAAAAAAAAGGCTATCACTTGCCCTCATAGGAGTGCTCAGAAATATTGAAATTGTTGTAATACAGCTGTTCTGCATTGGTTATCTAATTTGACATTCTGCTCAGGCATTCACCAACACTAAGATAAATGGAACAATATTTATACGAAATCTTTCATTAATAAATGTTCATTTTGTTCTCCAAGCTGATTTTCATTACAGTGGAGTTTACCATAATAAATGATTTATAATTGGGAGATGTGAAATATTCCTCTAAAAATTTGCATTTTGCATATATCACTTTAATAAAGTTTATATAGATGTAGATATGCCCTAAAAGTCACTAATTAAAATCATTTAAGATTACAGCTTAATCTGGAAGCCCTTATTCATGTGAGCACTCTCAGTGAATCTAACCAACCTACTCCCATGAATAAGAGCTTCAAAAAAGGACCCATTACTTGGTGTTCATTAATCAGAACATTTCCCAATGATAGCATGTCATCTCATTTTCTTATACCTCTAGGGCAGACAGCTGCAGGTACCCTACATTTTTGTAGCACACTGGCATACTGAGTGTTACCAAATCTCATAATTTTATTGCAATTCTCACAGTCTTTCCTGCCCCCCCCCCAAGCCCCAGCCCATCTAATGGCAAAAAAGCATGTTGGCTTTTATTTAAAAGCAAGCTTCTAGCTATGGTGCCTGCATAGAAACTCTTGAAAATATGAAGCCTAAATAAGCCAGAACAGAAGGTATGCTAAAAAGAACCTCAAATACATTTTTTAAAGTGTTTGATTTTTCAAATAATTTCATAATCTCTGTGTCCCACTTCATGATTTGTTTAATGCTTGGAGCTGGTAATGCTGCCTTCTTTGGTCATTATCTTCTAAGTTCTGAAATGTGATTCTAGCCAGCCAGGACCTTGAGGATTATCCCAGGGAGTTACCTATGCTTGATAACATGGGAAAAGCTGCTTCAGCTGAATGTAAAGTAGACAAGATTTATTGAACTTCCCTTGGTGGAGAGCTGCTTTGCTGTAATTCAGGGAGAAAGGGAAAAAAAAGGAGAAAGTCTTGAGCAGAAAGCAAGGAAACTACTAGGATAAGAAAAGGAAATCTGTTTGATACTACAATAATACTGGTTAGTAGGGCTATATGAAGCTTCGGTCGCTGATTTGATTCGGAGGAGATTTGGCCCAATTCAGTGGCTGAATCTCCGAATCTGAATTGTATCAGGAAATATATTAATCTCTCTGAATCAAATTGGAAGCCTCCAATTCGATTCAGAGATTTGATGATTTGGCCATAGACACAGCTTTATGTTTTTTCTACATTCCTCAAGGTACCAGATATGGCTCGTGAATGCTGAGATGCTGGGGTGGATGGAGCATCCCATGGGAGTGTGGGGAATTCCCCCGCATGCTCGGTGGCAGACCCAGCTCAGCAACTGGTGCCTTCTCAGTCTGGGGGGGGCACCTGGGATCCCCTGTGGCCGATTGCTGAGCCGGGAGGGCATGGCGGGGCGGTCCCCTGCATCCTCAGTAGTGACCCAGAAGTGGACTGGAAATAATTCTAGTCCACTTCTGGGTCCAATGCCAAGTGTGCAGGGGACCCCCATGCTCCCATGGGATACTCTATCCACCCCAGCATCTACCGTTCATGAGCTGCGCCTGGTACCTCAAGGTATGTAGAAAAAACATATAAAGTTGGGTCTATGGCCAAATAATTGATTCTCTGAATTAGACTCAAATCCTCAGATTCAGATTCAACCAAATCAAATTGGGACAGTGGTTTGAATCAGTGAATGAAATCACTGTCCCCCGAACTGGACCAAATCTGAATCAAATACTGCCTGCTTCACACACCCCTACTGGTTAGGCCTGTAATGGTCATATGGGAAGGACATTACTCATTTGCTGGAAAGCAAATACCCTAAAACATATATTTTTTAATCACCTTCAATTTTTCCCTCATTTTTGGGGAATGGGGATATCATTTCCAGTGAAAACACTTCTCATTTGAAAAAATTAAATCTGCTTTATTTATGAATAATAGATTTGATAAAACAGCAGAAATACCAGAGTAAATGCAATGTTTAATTATTTCCAGTTACTGAAAACTATTCAAAATAAGAGGACATGTTTTGCAACCCAAAGGAACGTTGTCTGCATCCATTGCATTTTGTTTCTCCTCAGAGGGATTTCTTTGATCAGAAAAAGCGACTCATTTAGAATAAGGAGAGAAGAGCAAGAGAAGCATTCGACAGTAGATTCTTTCAAATTTGCAGGCTTTACAAACTCAGGGTCAGAAGGCTTAACTGAGCACTATAACTGCCCGCACATTTGTTTTGATATCCTGACCTAGAGTGAATGGGAGCTGAACTGACTTCACATTTTTCCCCTGCATCTGTACATGCCAGTCGAGCACCAAATTTCTGTTAAACCCCAAAATGCAAACTGTGCAGGTGCACAAGGCCCAAGTTCACAAACCTGTCTTGGACACCCTGGATTTATAGGCTGAACATCCCAGCAGGAACAATTCAGTACTCTTTCCCCCACTGGTCTGCAGCATGCACTCTGTCTAGACCCCACTGCATGCATATTTTGGATGAGAGTTTTTGTAAGGGCAAGGGATTGCTCTGATGTCCTTTGCCTAATATTCAGTTTATCTGCACTGTTGTGCTGTGTGCCCTTTGCCAACTGGCTGGCTCTGCTTGGCACTCAAAATGGCTTCATTTCAGTAAGATTGTATGAATATAATTGTACGGTGTTTGGGGACAGCAGGCAGTATACAAACATTGTGCTATTGCTCACACGCCCTCTTGCAAAAGTATATTGCTTATTTTCACTATCCCCACACATCCTACACACAAACGAATATTTTTGGCCGTTGTAGATTGTTTGAAAAATTCAAAGAAGATCCAGTTGCCATTATTTATCCTCCAATGGATTTGTGTTAGGGGAGTAGTGCAATGCTTTAAAGATGCCCTTAATTTAATCAGAAAAAATACAGGTCAGACACTTGCCATTTGATTGCTTTGGGATCTGTATTTTGGATGACTGGTATTTTTAAGTTTTCTATTTCTGCTCCCTGCAGAATTGCCTATTTCTATCATTCCTTAGTGGTTCCATATTGTAGACTGTTTGTCCTTTCAACCACTACCACCACCTGCTCTCTTAAAACATACAGGCATATCAAAGTGCAGTCTCATCAGAGATGGGGTGAGGAATTATTTCTTTATAATTTTCATTTCAGAAAAAAGTCAGAAGCTATTTGATTTCAGTTCTTCTTAGATTTAGCATTTTTCAAAATGTTTTCTCTGGAAAAAAAATTAAACAAGCATTGTTCTAGCACATTATAGAAATGCCATTTTTTAAGAAAGGGAATTTATTTGGGAATGTTCAGTTAAATAAAGAACTTACAGTAAATAATAAGTGAAATGAATACATTTTCTAGATAATTGGCAAATATACTCCTGTATTGCACCACCAATCTATTTTGATTAGAGATTACTTTCAGGTTTTTTAAGGAATGAAAAATGATTTTTCCAGAATAGAAATATATACAGTCTCTGCTTTAGCAATACATTTTTAGAGCTTTTCCATTCTGCAAATGCAGCATTACTCCAGAAATAATTACATGAACATGATCAGCAGGATGATATCAGCATAAAGCCCTATAACACCTTCTTCACCTGCCTCTATTATTTCTTCTGTCTTATCATTTTGTCTGGTTTCCTGAGTTAAGAGCTTGGGAGAAGGCAAAGAAGAGGAGAGAAAGAGGACATCCATGTCGGATGCCACAAGAGACAAGCGTATTAAGAGTTCCTGCTGACTGTGCAAAAGCAAATGGGAGGATCTCACAATTCTCATCTTCATTTCCATAAAATGCCTTGTTTTGTAAACAGCTATCCAAGTTGTAGCCATATTGGTCTAGAGGAAAAAGCAATCAGGGCTCATAGATTGAGGTGATATCTTTTATTAGACCAACAAGGTTTGCACTTAAAAATTTTTTTTTTGCAAAAATCTTGTTGGTCTAATAAAGGATATCATCTCTGTCTATGAGCCCTGATTGCTTTGTAAACAGTAGTTTCACTCCCAGCCAATACAACTGCCCCCATTTATTTGCCTTCCAGTTGCAGTGTGCCTGCCTCTTCTCCTGTTCAGCAGTTTATAAGAGAGGGCCATTCTTACGTTTAAAAAGTAGAGAGCTCTAGCACAGCATCATGGGTGTTTTCCTCCAACCGGCCTTGTCATTTTCCTGATTACTTTTGTCTTACTAGATCTTTTCTAGAAAGAACAATTTTGAGATTGGTTTTGCATAGTGCATAACAGTTAAATAAAAAACTGCTACAACTGTTTATATGAAAGCGTACAGAATATATGCTGAATACCAGGATCAAGGCTTAACTCTATGCCAGAAATGAATATCAGGCAGCTGAGCAAATAAGGCAAGGACAGCTCAGATGAGATGCTGTGGGTACATCCTGTGTTTGATAATCACCCCAGATAAGTGCAGAGCTCTGTCTAAACTGATTGCTGATTCACACTTTCAAAATTACCATTTAGGCTTTAGAAATGAAGGCACCATAACACTTTGAGTGTAGTGTTAAATGTACTGTAAATACAAGCCAGGGAGAATTTGAGCTGTGAGAAGTGAAATAGCCCAAGCACCTCCATCTCCTCCTCCAAGTACTGCACATTCAGAGGAATAATGTTACTCCTTTTGAATTTTCAGTACCCTGTTTATGGTAATAGTTTAGATCCCCTACCTTTATATAACCTATATTTAGAATTACTGACTTTAAGAAGTGCTACTCTATTCACAAGTTCTCAGATTCCTATATTTAACTTGAAAAAGCTTATTGGTACAGTTTAAGGAAAGTGACAATCAGTAAATCAGGAAACTTAAACTTATAGTTCTTTCCCCTCAAACTATTTTACATCTTTTCAGTATCTCTTCACTTTCAGTGAATGGAAATAAAATGATATTTGTGCCATGCTCTCTGAAGTTATTAAACTGGAATTAAATTATCCATCTTAAAATTTATTTTTGCCAAAAATGTATTTTGGGTAGACTAGCACTATGAATGAATTTATACTGAATTCATTGACTTCTTTCAGCAGAATACAAAAGTGTCAAAAGTATGAAAGTTACATTTGGCTAATTATTTTTTTTTAGCAGGGGTGGCAGTGGGGGTGGGTTAGAAAATATATTGGAGAGAAAAATACAATACAACCCAACATATATTTCAGGTTTTTGTCTCAGCTTTTCTGATTTTTTTTTTTTAAATCAAAAGTAATTTAATTTATTTTGATCTGATCCCACATGAAATTTGATATTTGGTTTCCTTGAGTTGGAGGCTAAAGTGAAAAGCCATGTCCACACAGCTTAATTTTAGCTCTGTGTCCCATGTCCAGAAGTGACTGACACTTTTAGGAGCTTATATCCTATTGCCTTTCAATATTATTTTTAAGCATGAGGGGATAACGGGTGATAAGAAACAAGAAACATGTATTTTATAAAAACAAATAAATCAATCCAACTCCTTTCTTCTAGAGGACAGTAGCCTAGAAATAGGATGTCATATAATTTAACTTTAGCAGGTCTTCTAATATAGACCATGTGACAAAATAGGAAACATGTTCTAGATAAAATTACTAAAAGATGGATACATCACTGTTTGAAAGGAAATATTCAGAGTATTATCAATAGTTTGCTGTCAAACTATGAGAACATGTTAAGTGAGTCCCCTGAAGGTCTATTTTGGTTCTAGTATTATTGAATGGTCTCATTAACAGTTTTAAATGTGGACCAGAGAGATCACATATAAAATACTTGTATGCAGATGACACCAAGCTGAAAGGTATTTCAAGCTTTTTGGATGACAGGATGAGAATTCAAAGTAATCATGATAAATTGAGAAATGGTCAAAAATCAATGAGATGAAATTAAATAAAAACAAATAAGAATGCTGCACTCATGAAAGAAAAATGCACAAGTACAAAAGGGGAATAACTGATTAGGCAGTAGTATAGAAGAAAAAGCACTGAGGGGGACAGCAAATCAGAAACTGAATAAAAGTCAGCAGTGGGCATGTCTACACATGGGTATCTAATGTGCATAAGACCAATTTAAGATGCATTAAAGGCACACATCTACACACACACACACACACACACACACATAAACACATTCATGTGCTTTAACCCAGGGCCTTCAGTGCTGGCCAAAGCCCAGCCCCAGGACTCCTGGTGGGCTGCATCTCCTGATCCAGGATTGGGCTGCTCTCTGGCAGCCCCTACCTGCAGGCTATAAAAGTCTCCAGTCATTTTGTACCTGAGGGCAAATGCACAGGGAGCCTGGAAGAGCCAGTGCTCTCTGCAGGATCCCACCAGGCCCCATGTGCCCCCCCCTGGACAGGACACAGGCAACCTCTGCCCATCCTGTCCCCTAGCCAGAGCTGTTCCTTGAGATTCTCCACAGGGCTGCAGGCCCTGCACCCAGGTAGCAAGTGTGGCTGGGGGTTATGGTCAGTGGCTGCCTGGGCCCAACCCTGCCTAGACAGCTCACCATGGTCCCTGGGCACCTGCACAAGGCCAATCTCTGAGGCCAGGCAGCACAGGGCCTCTGGTTCAGAGCATCTTATCTCTGCAATGTTGTAAACTTGCACAAAAAGCTTTCCTCTCTTGCCTCTGCAGGGCTAACATCTGGATATAGGAGAGAGGCTGCAGGATTGCTAAAGCCTCCTGCTCCAGCAGCTTGTGGCAACAGTTGAGAACAGGGCAGGCATGGCAGCAGGTGTGGGAGGCATGGGAACCGGCCTGGCAGGATGAGAACATCACCAAGGGCACCACCCAGGAGGAGGCAGGGGTCTGGGTGCAGCAGGCACACTGGGCCTGGATGGAGGCTCTAGAGCAGCTTCATGTGAAGCTACTCCAATAGCAAGTGGCCAAGCCAGGGCCCCCGTGTCCTAATCCACTGCCCCACATCAGGCCCCTGCCTAGGCATCAGAGAAGGGCCTCTGCCATCTCCTGAATGCAGAACCTCTTGGCATCCACCATGGCCCCTGGACCCATGGGGGAACTTTCCATGCTCAGAGTGCTGGCCACCTGCTGCAGGGCTCTGTGCCCTGGGTGCCCCACTACACAGCACTCCACTCCAGGACTCAGCGAAGGACTTAGAATCTTGTATATAGTGTTCAGTTTGGAAGGAGGGTTATTGTTGGCAGGTGGGGAGAGTGGTGATGGGACTCTGTGTTGGAGAAGGGGGCTGGAAGGGGCTCTGTTGGTTGGTGAGGGGGGATTGTGAGGTTTCTATTACTAACATGTTTGTGTCCTGGAGTGGTGCTAATGTGAGCAGCACTGTCCACCAGATAGTGCTTAGGGATCATTAAAGCACAATTAACTCTTAAATGAAATGTGAAATATGAACACAGACAACTGTGTCCTAAAATCAAAGCCTAACTTTATTAGTATAAGTATTATCTTAGCAGTTTCTATATTCACAGAAAGAAAAAACATTCAGTACAATAATCTCAACCAATCCCAGAAGTTACTTTGCTCAACAGAAAAAATGACCACTCAGTTCCTGAAAAAAAGGGTGCATCATTGACTGGGACGGTCCAGACAGGTGTTGAAGGCTGGATTTATGATGGTGGCAATGACAATACACACTTAACTTTCTTGCTGCCCCCTTTTATACTTTTCTTTAACTTCACTCCTTTGATGACTCCTTGCTTTCAGATTGGTCTCCTTGCAATCAGCATATTCCTTTGTTCAACAGACTCATCACAAACACAGCTCTTAATCTGGCCTTTTTCCAGTGCCTTTCTTTGGGCATTGTCCATGGGTGTCTCTTATCACCTTTCATTAACATATTCAATAATTTCATCCCTCTGATTCAGCTAGTTAGTGCCAAACTCCGTTAGTTTGAGCTGGAAACAAAACTATTACTATGTTGTGTTAGAACATAGTAATTGCAGTAATAGAAAAGGAAAGAAATGTCATGCAAGCACACGCAAGTCCATAAACTGCTTGCAAGATGCAAGGCTAGCTGATTCAGCAGACACTAGCAAAATGAAAAGTCAAATAATAATGAGGCTATACAGAACTTAAGCAATAATTAAATAAGGCTGAATATAAAAGAAAACTTCAAACAATACTATAATTCACTATTCTATAAAGAGGTGCAACTTTAAAGCATAAAATATGACAAGCTATCCTATCATGGGGGAGTGGGCAAGGGCTAGGTGTTTGGGAGTGGTAAGGCAGACCTTGGCAGGGACAGCTGGGCTTGGCAGGGACAGCTGGGCATTCCTCCATGCCCTGGCACTCCAGGTGGGGCTGGAGCTGGGGAAGCAAGTCTTTAAAGTAGGCCTGGGTCACCTGGAGCATACCAACCCACTGGTAATCATCCCATTCCTGCAGCATGATGTGCTGCCACCAGTCCTAGCTGGCATGGCAGGCCCAGATGGTGGGGCTGGTGGGACAGGAGAGCAATGGTGGTCCTGGTGGGGGCATCCTGCAGCCCGTGATCACTGTGGCTGGTGGCACCAGCTGTGTGGCAGCAGGGGCTGTGGAAGGCCAAGTACCAGTCATCCAGTAGGTGGCCAGAGCAGATGGGGGAGTCAGGTGCTGCAAGGTGGCCAAGTAGCGGTGGCTGAGTAGGACAGCTGTGGCAGCCCTGAGGATTAGGGGATCCTGCCCATGGGTGCTAGGGCTAGGACCTGGGGCAGCCAGGGCTGGGAAGTGTAGCTGTAACCAAAGCAGAACACGCCCATGCTGCCTTTGTCTCTGCCATGCTTCTGCTTTGACACAGGAAGTATCAGGCCAAAGGTCACAGTCCAGAGGGTGTGCTTTTAAGATGGTTGCCAAGTGCTGGCAGCTGCCTCTGGATTCATTATGGCTGCAAGTGCTAGCAGCCAAGTGTCCAGAGAGTGAGCTCTCCCCCAGTGGCCACAGGGGCATATGGCAGGGCTGGACAGGCCTGGGACTAAAGTTTGTCCCAAGTTCCACCATGTGTAGACACCAGCCAAAAAACACTTAATGCATATTATCTTACTGAGCATTCAATTTAAGTCTGCTTAAATTCACATGTAGGCATGCCCATTGTGACACTATTGTAAATCATACAGAATACTTTCATTATCCTGACCTGTTTAACACTGGTGAAACTACAGCAAAAGCAACCTTCTCAGTTTTAGTCACCAGACTTTACGAAAAATGTAGACCAACTGGAGATTGGACAGATTATATAAAGGATATTTAGGTCAGATATCAGGTAATCACATCCTAAATACAGGGGTAATCACTGGAAGAGATTGTCTAAGGAGTCTGTAGAAACCCTGTTGCTGGAGAATTTCATGAACAGGTCACACAAAAACTTCAGAGGTGGTCCTGGTTCACAATGTGAGGGGAAGGGAGATGGACTAGAATTATAATATCTCTAAGTCACTTACATCTCTAAAATATGATTTTGGACAAATCATCAAAAAGGTACTTTAAAAATGGCAATTGGGTGTTTTGAAAATGTCATCTTAGAACCATTTTCTCCAGAAAGGAAAGTGTCATCCGCAAATACATATCCAAGTACAGATTTGGGGGAAAAAAGCACAGAAAAATATACAAATACATATCCAAGTATATTATAAGAAAAGAACATACAATTTATCTTATGATCTTGCTGGAATCACAACATTCTTTATGGATATTCATTAGTTTCTAAGCCTTCTTTGAAAGGTCCTGGTTCACATTTACACCAATCTAGTTCAAAGTTCAAGCAAGCAGGATTCGAAAAAATAAAATTTGAATGTAAGAAAGAAAAACTGATAGTAGAAGGTCATTTTCCCCCATCGATATTCAGTTCCCTACAGTAATCTTAGAAGATCCCATAACTCTATAACCAGTTTATAAACAGGGAAAAGTTCCACCAATTGCCTAATTTAAGTCCAGATCCCTGCACTACTGGAGACAATGGCAATTTTCCCATTCATTTCAGTAGAAGCACGATCAAGTTGTAAGTAATCACTAAGGTAATTGAAGTTCTTAATGGTCATTCACCCTTAGCGCTAACAAATTTAGGGATACACTTTTAGCTAACTGGCTGTACTTACATGAGTTGTGAATGTATGCATGCACTTCTGCATATATACTACACCCTGCAGACAAAAAAATTCTTCTAAAATTTCTCAGATTTGCACATACCAAGCTCTATAGGTGTGTACCTGCTACTTACCAATACCTATTTATTAAACATATTTGGAATGTAGATATTATTAGAGTGGATAAACTATTTAAAAAATGTACCTGATACTCAAGAGAAGAAAATCACAGTTTTTCTCCAACTGTATTATCAACTACTTGTTTACTTTAGTTCCCCATGTAAAGAAGATGATTTCACAATCCTCACTCTCAGCACTCATGGCACTTATATTCTGGTGTCAAAATGCATGAGGGTCTTGATTACATAGACAGGAAACAACGCAAAGCTGTTATGCAGAGAGATGATGGCTTAAAAGAACTGGAATATTTTTACACAGATAGGTCTAATTTTTTTTGAAGACTTCAGGGCCATTAATCTGTGAAATATTGCCCTGATATCCCTCAAAATACCAGTTCTTCCTGTTTTTACATTTCCTTTTAATGTACATGTATTAGTTGATACAATGAATGTTGGAAGCTCTTGACCTACTATGGACTTTTTTCAGCAAGATGGGGAAAGAAACCCACAAACAGCAATTGTCAAAATGTAAAATGCTTTTAAGTCCTTTTTTAATTCAATATTTTACATTAACACCATCAATAAGGTAAAAAAAATCTCAAAATATAACAGTTACATGACAGCACTGAAGTAAATTTAGTTATCTTCAGACTTTTTAACCTCATTAATTATAAACATTCAGTCAAATCTGAGAATGTACAGTACAGATTTATGTATGGTAGACAACAAGGTCAATTGTCTCCAATAAATAAGTAATGTATAGATGAGATTTCTGCACAACAGATAAACATGCAATTGATTTCTGGAAAGGTGAAATCACAGGCAAGGAGGATATATCACTGCATGATAAATAAAATTCTACGTAGGTATCTAATGTTGGCATCTAATTACTTTCAAAATTAGAAAATTAAACATGGAAATTCATGTCAGTCAATTGAGTTTTTCTCCTAGAGAAAAAGTGATCTGCTTTTGCTCTAAGTTGGTAAGTTAATGGGGTCTGTGTAGTTATAAAGGAAGGCAGGGCTGAAGATCAGTGCTTTCATTTAGTCTTGCATGATTGTAACACTTCTTATTAGCTAAACGCAAGAACTTTACCCCTCAGTTAGACAATTCCTGTACCTGAAGAGAAGAGATATTAAGCGTGCTGCTCAAAGTGAAGTGGCATTTTAGGTATTTTGGACCCAGGCTACTTAACATTTTTTTTAAAGAGAACCTTATCTTTAAACTTCATGCACTGTTGTACATTGCTAGCTAGCAGGTCACAGAGGCAATATGCTCCCAGTGACTTGTGCTGTTAATGAGGTGTGCTGTTGCAGTTTCCTCTACCTGGAGTTTACTCATGTCTGCTGCTTTCAGTTCCCTTTGAACTTTACCTTGAACTAAATGGGAAATGAAGTCATGTATTAACATCAGTTAAGTCATTACTAGGAAAGGTGAGATGGAGCCTCCTAACCATTCAGTGAGATCAGGAACATTTCTCATGGATGCTGCTATATATGGCTCTCTGTCAGCAAGTAGCCCAGAAGAAGTCCGAAACTGCAAAACATCCTGATGATCTCTGGGCATGAATTCTTGGTTGAAATAAGCTTCTCAATGTATTTTCCTTTTCTTAGAAAGCAGTAGCAGCAGCCAGGAAGGATCAGGCAGGCAGGGTCCTGGGGGAAGTCAGGGAGGCAGATGGGGTCCATGGGGGTTTCCTAGGGTCTAGGAGGGTTTGGCAAAATCAGGTAGGCTCTGCAAGATCTGCAGGGGAGCTTGAGAGGATGGGATGTGCTCTTTCCCAGATCCAGGGACTGTTTTTAGCATCTCCCCAGCCCCAGACAAACAACTCCCCCACAGCAAACCTACTTTACCATCCCTCCTACCCCTCCCTCCACCCCAACTTATTTCCTTAGCTCCAAGGATCAGTGACCGCTGATAAATCTGGCACTGGGAACAGCTGCTTGTAGGATGTGGTTTTTGGTGGGCTAGGGCTTGCAGGGTATGTGTGGGGGTGCTAAAAATAGTTCAGTGCCAGGGCTGGGGCCAGAGGCTGGCTTTCCTGAGCTGCAGGGCTGTGCTGGAAACTGTACAGAAGTTCAATTAGATTGGTCTCACTGTACCTGAGCTGATTAAACTACATAGGAGGTATGCATAACTTAGATTGGGTCAGCCATTTTTAGACTGATCTCACTGTCCTGAACCTCTGTACAGTTCATACATAGATCTACCTAACTAGCGTAAAGTCCACACCTGGGAGAACTAGGTTAGATCAGCCATTTTTAACAATCTAACCTCCCCAAATGTCTGTGTGCAACCAGGATGCTGTTTTAGTTTGAAAGAGGTAGTTAGTCATGTTGAAGTCAAGTAGAAGGCAGGATAGAAATGACTCTTGTGACAGGGGACTATTCTGAAGCCAGTCACAATATCAGGTCACCCACCTGTCCAGGGCCTACCTTTCTGCCGCATCTTTGTTGTAACAGAATAGTTGTTCCTAGCTGGGAGGCTGCCCATTTAATGCCCTGAAGCCAAGGGCATAATACATGCCTCCAATCTCTCCTTTACCATGTCTCATGCCTTGCAGATGACATTCAAGATGACTTCAAGCTCCTCAGCCCCACTGCTGGACCACACTCAGCCTCTGGCCCAAACTTGGCCATAGGCATCTTCAGACATACCTTGGCCACATGCCCCCCCTCTGGTGCCTCTACTTTCAAATGGTCTCTGGGTTCCTTGTCCCTCATGCTCCATCACCTCACTGAGGTCATTACTCTGCCCCCTCACTGGGGAGTCTGAGCCCTATGCCCCTTGGGCCTCAGGTGTCCATCAACATGCCTGGACCCCCTAAGTCGGCCTACGGCCCACTTAGGCCTGAGGCATCTGTTGACGAGCCTGGACCTCACTCACATGCAAGACCTCACTTCACCTCACTCTCTCAGGCATTGGGTCTCAGGTCCTCCTGGGTCCTGTGTTGCCACCCAAGTCTGATGCTTTTCTATCAGGGTGTGCTCCCCTAGCCTTTCCCCTCCACAGGGTCAACCACAAGGCAGTGTGGGCTGAGGCTTTCCAGTGCCCCATACTCACCTTTTAATAGGGAGGCACAGGTGTGGCATTTCCTAGAGACTGCCCTACACAGGCAGCTCCACCACACCATCCAATCCCTGCAGGGTAGTTTTAAGGTCATGCCCCAGGACCCACTGCAAACCTACCTGCCCTGGTCTTTACCCACCCTCTCTGGACTCCTTGATTTTCTTCCTGGGCCACTGATTCCTAGGCACTCTATTCCAGCTTCCACCTTATCAGTACTCCCATTCTGGCCCCAACACTCTTGGATGCCCTTACAGGATTCCTCCTATCAGGTGGCTGACTCCAGCCACTGTCATATCAGACTGCTAGTGAACTAACCCCTTACTCTCTTGCTGGTGGTCTCACCCAAGAGACCTTCCCTCCCTTGAGTCTGGCCCTGCTCTCTGGCCAGTTGAGGTGCCAGGCCTTCCACAGCACTGGCCGACCCCTTGCAGTGGGTGCATATGCCTTTTGGCTACTCCTGGGCCATGGTCCCAGCTTGGACTAGTTGAGAGCCCTGAGATCAGCCTATAAGCAGCTGGCCCTCTCACTCTATAGGGGTCCCCTCCATAGATCAGTCCTTTAACACTGGGCTTGCCTGAAGCCCCACTGATATTTTATGCAAAGCAGCCCTTTATTTCACTGTCTCATCAGAGCCCCTCCAGAGGCCCATCCAGAGTCAGCACCGCTCCCTGGGTTTACCCAGGCCTTTTCTCAGTAGCCCATGCTCTCAACAGTTCTAACCAGGAGCTTACCTAGCCCCTCTGTAGGCCCACAAATTCTAAGCTCCTTCTTCTCAGGTTGGCCTGTGTCTTCTCTGGGCCCTTGTCTAACCAGCCTCTCTCAAATAGGCTATCCTGGCCTCTCTTAGGCCTATGTCTACATGGCCTCTCACTATAAGCTGGCCATTCCACAACCCCTGGTCTTCAGCCCCCTTCTAAGGGCTCTGGACCCCACGTGGATCCCTAGCAGCCTCCTCCTTCCTAACCTCCAGATGTTCTGGGAGTAGCAGATATCTGGCTGGGTGATGTTACTTCAGCAGCATTCCAGCAGCAACCCCATCTCTGCTCTCAGGGCCTTGTCTTATACTTAGTCTGCCTGGCCCTCCACCAATCAGGTGGCCTCCTGACTGCCATGTGACCATCTGATTGGGTCTGCTCCCACCTGCAGGCTGGTCTGCAGCTTGCTCAAGCCCTTCAAGTGGCAAGCACCCAGAGGAGCTCTGCCACAATCCTTATAAACTAACTGAGAGAGATATGCATAAACCTTCATAAGCCTGAGCTCACTTCATCACATACACAAAGCAGTCTATCAAATAGAAAGAGAGGGTAACTGGTACCAATTGGAAATTATGACTAACAGACACAATTGTTTGTCACTGACATATTGTTGGCAGCAGGGTTTGAAATATGGGGGGCCATAGAGGGGCTGGGCCCCCCCATAAGAGACAAGAGCCTCCAGGCTGCTCCATGCCTCCAAAAGCAGCTCAGGTGGCAGTGGCTCCTTACAGCTGCCACCACCACAGAGCCCGCCTGCCCCAAAAGTCAGATTGAAAAGTGAACACTGGTTGGCAGTAGAGGCCATGACATTTTGCTATTCCTCTTAAAAGCTGGGGGATGTCCACATCTTGCTGGGCCTTGCCAGGGAGTGCTGCTGTGAAAATGTGCCCTGCCCATATCATTCCTGCCTCACATAGACTGAATATCAAAAACATGCCATGTAGCCACTTTCAACATTTGCCATAGGTATGCCCAGCACCACTCTTAGGACAACTACATGATATTTTTAGTTCAGAATTTGATGAGCACAAAGCAGAAGAAGTGGGTGACACATGCCTTCATAGCTGCACCTCTTAACACAGGCTAAGATAGTGCAGACATTCTCTGTGTGAGTAAGCTCTGACAAGAGAGGTACAGTTTGTGTTACTCCCTCTGGAATTTCCTTTGCCATCTGCCATACCTCTTGTTGTGGCTAATAATTGAGAATCAAAGAGAACCAGGAGATCAAGAATGGTATTGGCAGGAGGCAGATGTGTTTGAAGAGACCTTTTGGCAACCTTCTTAGTAAACTTGTTCAGAAAACAGCAATGAGCCCTTTCTATCTCTAAGCAAACGTGCCTTGTACTTATTTCCCCATGCAGTCCACTGTCTAAATGCCAGGTTTCCTTTGGAGAAATGGTAGAGTTACCTGAAAAATATCTGGAAAATATTTCCACACAGTAGTGAAAAATCAGGGTATAACATGGAATAAAATAGAATCACTTGTATGCTCTAGCCAGAATTGTCCAAGGAGCTGTACAGATGGACCATAAGAGAGAGATTCTTTTCTTCCCAAAGTTGACAGGTAGAAGAAGAATAATCACCTCCATTTTACAGAGGTAAAAACTGAAACAGACAGAATAAGTGATTTGCCCTTGGTCACAGAGGAGCTGAACCTTTATTCTAATCCTTTATTCCCCCCTAACAATAAGCAGGTGTCTACATAAAACTCTGCCAACTAATGACATCATTACCAATCAATACCTGCCTTTTAGTTTTCCCTATATAACAGAATTATTCCAATCATTTGTATTTCATTTATCCATGTAAGTTTTGCAACTGGAGTAACTGAAGGATCCTAAATCCAATATATAGTTAACTTGAAATAATCATTCCCTGAGCATACCATCTGAAGTCCACAGATTCTCAAAGGATGGTAACTGATAGAGGGTGAAGGGAACATTCTTGGTCTAAATCATTGTCAACGGCTGCATGTAGATGAAATGTGTGCATGACATTTTAAAGCGGTTTAAATGCTTTTTCACCGCTTTAAAGGTGTTAGGGTTAGCACTCGTTGGCATATTGCACAGTAATTCCAGCTGCTGTAGCAAATTCAGCAGTGTGATGCGCCTTAAATGATTTGGGGTGCAGCAAACTAAAATTCCTCAGAGGAGTTTTAGTTTGCTGCCCTACAGCCACAAAGTGAAACACCGGGCTCTGTGCAGCTCCATGGCTCTGCAGGAACCCCATGCAAGCAGCCTGGCAGCAGCCTGGGAAGGCAGGCTCTGCCCAGGTGGTGAGCCTGATTGATTGTTTTTTTTTTCCCCCCTGGAGCCTGCCTGCACTGTGCAGGGGCTAAGTGCTTCCCTCCGCGGCTGCAGTGCTCCCCGGGACCACCAAAGCCGGGTTCCTGCAGGCAGGTGCTGCCTGTGGGGAGACCACTGCTGCCGCAGAGGGAAGCACCAGCCCCGCCCTTCCTCCGCAGCCCAGGAACTGCTCCCTGTCTGCTGGCAGCTCACCCTCCTCTCCCTGCTGTCGGAGAGGCAGGTAAGTTCGGGTGTGTGCACGACACAGGGGTTTAAATGGCCCTAAATTGAAACTGTGTTTTTAAAAACCCACCGCTTCAATTTAGGGCCTCCATTTTGTCTACCCATGTCCAAAGACTAAAGATTAGTGGTCAGAGCCAAACGGTGAAGTTTCAGTGAAAAAGTGCATTTCAGGTCTCCTGCTCAGGTCTCGTAGAACTTTGATAACAAAATAGATACTAAACTGTGAGCATAAAGACGTGTCTTACAAATTTAAACTGTTGCATACAAAAACAAACAAACAAAAAACCCATTAGTGTTTTATATTTATGTTCATCACCATCCCCACAAAGTTTGGTTAAGAATTGAATATATAGTGCTTATAAAAAGTTCCAGACTTCTTAGGTTCTTTTTTCTGTAATGAAAATAGTACTATCAGAACATTACCATGTCCATGGTGAGAAAAATAATAGAAACTATATGACTTCACATGTGGTAAAACATTCTGAAAAGTAGCTTCTTGAAATTCAAAACGTGTTTTAAAAAACATTTCTCTCCCTCCCTCTTTCTCTTTTTGTTCTCCTAACACCCACCAGATACAGTTCATGATGAGAAGAAACAGCTGCAAAATTACAGCATTTAGATAAGTTACTTTAGACTCAGGTGGTCAAAATAACATTTGAAACTACCAAATTAAGTCCCCCCCCCCCAATAAATATATAAAAGACCGTTAAAGTAATCTTTTGATCAGACATAATTTGTCTTTATCAATTCAACATTATTCCTTCCAAGGTAGATTGTTTACCCTTCCTCTGCACTTGTTTTTCTCAGTTCTTGTTGTTTCCAAGCTACAGGATAAGAGCCTGCCCAATCTAATTGGTTCCCTCTAACTTCAGTGGCAGATAAGATTACAGAGCACTTCACCAGAAAGATTAGCACTTTGCAGGCCCCAGGTCTTCAACTTCTTAAATTTCAGTGATATTACCATTCCAACATCCAATTTACAGCAGGGGAGTCAAACTCCCTTTGCCCCTGGGGCAGATCCAAATATGATGGCAGTAATGCATCCATTGCTGGATTTCAGTGGTAGGCTCTGCCCCCTCTTGCCCTGATTCCAAATTCGCAGCCCCTGAACAAGCCCTATAGGCCACACAACATGGCTTTGGAGATCATAAGTTTGACATCCCTGATCTATAGCTCTGAGTCAAAATAAACTATTATAACTTGGACTGTGCAACACAGTGTGCAGTAAATACCTGCTCCAAATCTCCTGTTACCAGCATGGCACAGAAAGGCTCAGGTTTCAAACACAGAAGCCTAAATGTTCCACAAAGTATTTGGGCTCACCTGCAGCATGTGCAGAAGGATACAAATTAAGTGATTGACTACCAATTTGTGTGCATTAATAATGGATTTTTGCACCTGAAAATCTAGTAGCATTACAGAAAGTGTACGGGGAGGAACACACACCCTTCTCATACTAAGTGCATTCAGTGCTGGAACTTCACAGGTTTTGTATGGGAAGCAACCGAAAAAAAACCCCAAAACCAAACAAAGCAAAAAACACCCAGGCACATTTCCATGTCTTTACCAGGGCTGACGGAAAGGATCCACCTAAACTAGGAACATGAATAATATTCCACCTACCCCGCAGCCTTGCCTACCAGTGTGGCTTTTTCTCCTCTAGCAGCCTTTAAAAATGACCTTTAAAAGAATCTGGAAGAACTTTTGCTTCCCTGGCAGCTCTTTGATCATGCTCAGTCATGGTCTTTGGTGACTTCCCTACCTTCTTTGGTGACTTGGTTGCTATAGCACAACTTCTATCTCTGCTGTATAAATTAACTGAAACATTCAATAGTTTCATTTTGGCTTTATCTTCCCAGCCACCATTTAAGTCTTGTACTATAGGTGCAAGCAGAACAATGCACATAAGCACAGATAAGGTAAAAAGTTGCATAAACTGAACTGTGTGCCATGTTGACAATTAGGTAATCACAGGTTTCAGAACTCCATGCCTGTAGGCATAATTAAACCACTTCAGGCAAAATATATAATATTTCCTGTAGGGAGAATACAAAGTGTAGCTACACTATTCAGTATGAAACTGAGGAAGTAAGTAGTGCTTAATCTCAGTTCTACCAAGGCTCACAGGACTTGTTGGCATCTCCCTTCAAAATCAGAAAGAATATATAATTAAAGGCATGAAGGGAGGGGTGGCATCAGTTTCATCCAGTTGTGAAAATGCTCATTTGACACACTCACAGCTGATATCCCTCCCTCACATTAAATAATTACATCCCTTCTGTTCATACTTTTATATATTTTAAGCACTGGCTGAGACATACCAGGCTAGTACAGATGAATAGCTCTGATGCAGGCTGAGGAGCCAGCATTCGCATCTTGGTAACTTCACCTGTGAAAATAATGTTAGAGCTTCCCTCCCATGTTCCATGTGCCTACATCGCTAAATCAGCCCACAACCTGGAACCACTAGCAAACTCTCTTTAAGACAGTCTCAGGAAATGAATGATGTTGAAAGGAAATAAAAATATTTGCAGAACATTCACCTGACCGGTAACAGAAATATACTCTTATAGGGTAGACAGCAAGACAGATTTCCCAGGGCAACATGAATCGGGATGTCAGACACCACTAAGCATGCCATAGCATCCTATAGGGCAGATCCTGGGGGCCTTGATTTCACCTAGATGGTACAAAGAGTGCAAATACCACATCTCTAGGAAAGCCAGAGCACCCCCAGCATAACCGCTCTTCTTTCCAGCAGGAGGACAGTTTTCAGTATGGTCCATGCTCCACAGAAGGCCCCACTGGTAACAATTATCAAAGGTACAAGCTAACTCAATGAAGCACTTGTACACTTTCGCCAACTTTCCACACTACTGCCACTCAGACTTTCTGTTCTAGCTGGCCATTAGGTCCTTAAAGTTCATCTCATCACTTAAAAAGAGGTTAGAGCCCATCCGCAGTTTGTGTAAATTGTTATAGTTCCATTGCAGCCAGCAGGGCTTTGTCAATCTACACCAGGTGAGAATGAGCCCTCAGATTATGGTAATAATCATTTTTACATGACTGGAAAATTCCTGTGTCTTAGTGAAATATGACTGAACCTCCCACTTCATCCAAAGAAAGGGAAAAAAGAACAAAACCAAACCACTACAGGCTCCCAGATACTTGGAAAGTAACTGTTATGTGCCAGATATGCTGTGCCCATCTGCACAGCATATGCAGTGCAACTGTTCCAGTTTCTGAGCATTTCACATTGCTTCCAGTTCCTTGACTTGGAGTAGATTGGAAACAGGATGCAATTAGCAACAGAGTAAAAAAAAAAAGCACCATGCTCAGCTAGGAATATTTTATTTCCTCACATTGCACTTTATTTATCTTCTCGGCCAAGTTTCTGTATATTTTCCATACGCACAGGGAAAAGCGCCGCATGATTTTATGGGACTTGGAAGTCTGATGTGCATTTCAGAGGGTCTCATAACTTAAATAGAGTTCCTCTTAGGCTGCTGGCCCCCAAAGACTCGGGTCTCCCAGCACTGGGCCCATTAAGTTTTTCTTGGTGTGAATAGTCTGTAGTGCTCTCCTTTTATTTGCTTTTTTTGACACGTTTCCTGGGCTCAGGCATTCTCCCTAATACCCTTTTATAGAAACAGGCCTCACATTCCAGCTACCCAGGATCAGTGGTGATCCCTCAGGATCCTGAGTAATTTAAAGATTACCCTTCCCAGCTCCAGTCTTGTGCACACTCTTAGGGCCCTTCCATGTGCAGGTAGAAGCTTGATGGGATACAATGCACAATCCATGAAACCACAGCTCCTGCCATGCCACATTGTGAGATTGCACATTAGATGCCGGTGTGCCTTATTGTCAATGCAGAAGGAACCTGATCCCAGGCTCCCTCCTCATGCAAGAAGCAAGCTCCCATGGTCAGAAGCTCCCTCAACTACTGTGACCCAGTGTCTGCAGCTACCAGGCATATCTGAGGGACTCCCAGCTCTGGTGCATCCCTGCAGCTGGGAGCCCATTCAGCTTACAGGATTCCCAGCCATAGAGACATCTCCTGTAGCATGAGCAAATTAAAGCTAGATAGCAACAAGCTAGTACACATTTTTGAGGTCTATATAACTGGTTGAAGCTTTTATGGTGTGATAGGTACTCTGGATGTGTAGCTAGTCTCAGTTAACTGCATAATAACTAAAGCATGTAGGGGGGGCCCTTACAGTACAACTTGCAAGTATGGTGGGCCAGTATGGGTTATTCCTGCACCAAGCCACCCACCTCATTATGCCCGACTACTTTCCAGGCTCCGAGTGCCTCCCAGAGAGTGCCTCACATCTGGCCATCCCCCTTCCTGGAGCACACCTGCAAGCCTGGGGGTAACACCCAGGGTCTGGACTGATCTTGGCCTTGTTCCCTCTGGGAAACACAGGCCTAGTAGTCCTTGAGGGTGCTCGACCCACTGTAAGAACTTGGGGTGCTTCTCTTAGTCTGAAGCACAAATAGTGGTCTCCCTTAGTCAGCTGGACCAAGGAGACCCCAAGGCATAATCTAGGCCCTCTCCCAATAAGTATCCCATGCTAGGTAAAGAGGAGAACTTTATTGATTACAAGGAGTAGGCTTGGAATAGGGTACAAGGTACAGCAATATCAAAGAATAACTCTTAGAGCAAACAGTGGGCATGGTAGCCTTAGATTATGCATCTGTTTTATTGCAAGCTATACATCTAGTTAGATCTCAAGTAGCTTACTCACGAGTATCATCCAGAGGCAGATGGAGATTTCCCTCTGGAGGCAAGCAGTTCATTGACCATGAGTTTCAAGAGAGAGAGTAAGTTTCAGATGGTCCAGCTTCTCTGAGAGTCCTCAGCATGGCTGCTGCCCCTCCTCCTAGGCAGTCTAACTTATATAGACCTTTATGACCTCATTTACCTGATCCAATGAAGGCCAGAAGTTGTTGGCTGCCAGCCAACTGATTTGAAATGCATCACTGGTTGCCAGGTAGACTGGCAGGGTCTCTAGCCTCCTTCCCAGTCCTGATGTCATTGTTGAGAACAATAGTGAGTTTAAGACCCCACCCTGGTGCATGGGGCCAGTCATATAGGCAGAAGGAACAGGCTTCCCCCTCCCACAGGAATGTATCCAGCTCAGGTTACAACTCACGGTTACCTGAAGCAGATGGGGACAGAGATGCCTGCCTTCTGCAGTGACCAGGGTAACCACATTGTCAGATAGGTAATAAGCCTGATAGCAGAGTTTGGGGAGAGACTGAGATAGCATTCTGCCACAGTAAGGATGTGCGCTTTGGGTAGTTGTAGTGAACAGGTATAGCACTATGCAAGGGTTCACCAAAATCAATAGCTCTTTACTGAGCACAATGAATATATAGGGAGGGTCAAAACAATAACAATTGCCTGTATATTATTTCCCTGCTTCACTTTCTTCACTCCTTGAGCATTCTTCTGCCTAAGCCAAAGTCCTCAAAGGAACTGAGATGCCTTCCATTTGTACAAAAGTTTTCTCTTCTGAATCCTTTTCCCCTGGCCTTCTGTTCACTCTCTGGAGAAGAAGAATGACATTTATCCCAGGACAAGTTGGGTATGTGTTTTGTCCTGGAGCAGAAAAATCCTGGAATTGGCATGTACACATATCACCATTCCAATCAGGGTTCAGTGAGCAGCTGAACACAGTGCTACTTTTCTGCCGTCGGTTTAATAATGCAATCCCAGGACAACCATTCAGACTCATTTCTGTTATGCTCCATGGGAAGATTTTATCCCATTAACTTTTTTAGGCTTTGTCCCAGGACAACAGATATGGATGCCTGAGTGATTGCACTTCATCCCAGGATAAAATGGTTTCTCCCGGGACAAATGTGAAGTCTATTTGTAGCCTAAAAGAACTTTTTGTTTTATAAACTCCAGGTCCTTTTACTAGGTGACATTAATCAACAGCATTATCTGAATCCCTCTCCCCCCCGCATCAGAAGATGCAGGTTAAACGATCACCCTGCTATGGTCCATATCTGAAAATAGGCTTACCCTGGGTAGTAGTCATCTCTGATCATGGGCTCATCCATAAAACTTGGATGTTCCTCACCCTGTATTTTAGTCCTGTTCCAGGAGCTCCTAGAATTTCTCTTCTCATGTCCTGCGGATTTTACCTCTTTGTGAAAGCAAAGGCACCCAGTAGAGGGTGAAGCTATTTAAAACATAGTTTGAAGTCCATTACTGATGTACATTGAGTTCTTCAGTCTCTCTGAGATAATCAGATCCACTCCTGAAAGCAGTGATTGTCTAGAGACAAGACATCACCCCCCATTAATGCCCTGCAAGACTGCTCCTCAAGTGAGGGTGTAGCACACCTGGAGAAATTTAACTAAGACTGACTTCTTTTCCTTTGAGGAAGAGTGCCTCTCTCAAATAAAGACAAGGAATTAGGTCCTGGAGCCTTGAATGTTATAGCAAGGGCTGCTGCAGCACAGAGAGAGTGGATTATCTGGGGGCAAGTTGGCTGATGTCAGGGCCATCAGATGGACCCAGGTGAGGAGCTAGAGATGTTGGCACAGCATCCAGAGTTTGCTTTGTGTTTTGAAAGAGAGAGAGAGAGAGAACAGTTGGGGTGTTTGGCACCAAGCAGAGGTGTTTGAGGAAGAGAGCAGCTAAATTTAGTTGGCAAGTCTATGCTAATTCAGGGGATGGATGGTTGGTCTGTCTAGGCTTCAGGAGTGAACCTTGCCCTCAACAGTATACACTGTGTGCAACGGAATGCATGACTTCAGCAAAATGGTAGCTGTTAGCCTACAAACAGTGGATAGTTCCAACAGCCCCTGCAGAAAGACATGAATGTGTATACTTGGGTGCTGAGAATGAAGGGCATCATGTTAATGCTGGGAAACATGCACATTAGGGCTGTGCGAGGCCATGAAGCCTGCCAAGTTTCAAGAAGATCAGTGTGGGGATTTGGGGGGAACTGCACCGCAAGCTGCTGACAGGCAAAACTCATGACATATATGACCCTGTGTGTGTTAAGGCTCAGCAGGATGAGAACCGCAGGGGCCAAAATATTTACTTTTGATGAACCTTGTAACAGGATCCTGTGGCAGTGGCAGCTGTCATGAACCTGCAGCCGTCTCAGCCCTTGTCAAATTTCTCTTTCTTTGGGCAGTCTCCCCTTCTACTTTCCTGCCATGCCTTGTGACAATGTCTGTATAAGAAGGGAGGTTGCTCCAGAGCTCCACAGGCATGATCTCCAATGAATTCTCTCATGAATTCAGATGTTGCTGCTCATTGCCTTAAGGGCTCCATCCTCCCCAGTTCCCACACCCATGCATTGCAGATATCACACATACAGGCTCCTGGCTCTGTTTGCCCTTACACCAGCTCTTTTCTAGGCTGTGGGCACTCTTACCCCTTGTTTTCTGACTGACCTTTGGTTCTTCTCCTTAGACCCTGGCCCTGCTCCTAAACCAGTTGAGATCCTTGGGCTCTCCAGCCTTGACAGTCTCTGGCTGTGGCCCTTCTTGACCTTTGACACTTTATGAGCCCTGGGCCTGCTCTTAGGCCAGTGAGACATAAGGGTACCCTAGCCCTACCTACTTCTCAAGCCCTCCAGCCCTCTGCTCTTCTTTCTAGGCCCTCTGGCCCCTGTGCTCTCTCTCTGGACCAACTGGGACCTCCCTACCCCCCCCCTTCATCCTTTCCACAAGCCACCAATGCTCTCCAGCCCTCAGGCTGCTTACAGGCTGATCTGCTGGCACCAAGGCTGAACTCCTAGGCCAAAAGCTGGAGACCCACAGATATACTTGGTGTAAACCATAGTCACTCTCTCAGTGGCCTGCTCAGGAGCTTCTTCCCTGTCAACTGCCAAAGTCAGACTGCCCACCTACCTCAGCCGCTGGGCTTATATATACCACAGCCCAGCCCCCTTCCCATCAGGTGACTTCCCTGATTGCTCCCTGATCGCTGGCTGTTTCTAGAGCATCCTCTCCTTTTAAAGTGACAGGTGTGCTAAGCACCCCATCAGAACCATTACTGGGGGCTGCTCTCAGGATGTCTCAGACACGTGGGTTAAAATTACTCCAAGTTGACATATCGAACAGTACTCACAAGCTGTTCACAGAGTCTCTGAATTGTCACATCCTCCATCCTGAGATACTCTGTGGGGAAGAAGGAGCATTACAACCCTGACCTAGCTTCACCCTTTAGCAAAAGGGTGGGCAATTATTTTGGGCAGAGGGCTGCTTACTGAGTTTTGGCAAACCATCAAGGGCCACATGACAGGCAGCCCAGGGCGGATAAATATTAATTTTCAAAAAATTTTAGGGGCCCCACAGACCGAATAGGATGGCTTTGACAGGCCACATCTGGCCAGCAGACCACATTTTGCCCACACCTGCTATAGCAGATCTCTCCTGTTACAGAAGATGAATTCAAGTCTTCTGTCTTTAGGAAAGAGAGGGATTCATTTTGTGCAGAGGAATAGTTTGTGAACCTGGACTTTTCTTCATTCCTCAGAAATTTATACATGCACACACAACAGATTGCTACCTCTGCTCTTTATACAAAAAAGAAAGAAGAGGCACAAGGTAAGTCTTGCTGAAAATAGACTTAGCAAGTCTGAGTCTTAAGAGATGACTTTTTTTTTTTAATTTGAGGGATTTCCTCTCTGACTTCTTTTTCATTCCCCTTTGTCTGTTTTTCTCCCTTTGTATCCTTGAACCCTAACATGTTATTTATAAACCAAGATTTGGTCATAAAATAGATCTTGCAAGTAACTGTGATGAATATAATTTGCTGCAAGTTTGTCACTTTAATGTTGACGCAACAATTCACCTGTCCGTGGTCGCACCCTGCTGTCTTTATTCAGATCCTGCCTTTCTACCTTCTCACACAAAAGGTCAGTACTGAACTGATTTAGCTTTTAAAGCCACCAGTGTAGTTTGGATGGAAATGCCAATCTGCTTTCATCTGCAACCAACATGTTTTGTACCATGCCAACAGGGTGCCAAAAGCTAGACCTTTGGGGTGCCTATATACATGATGATTTTTGCATTTAAAACATTCTAAAGCCATAAGTTAATACACGTGGGTGACTTTGGAACTTTTTTAAATGGCAGAAGTCATTGTAATTAAACCTTGTTGTATATGTTTTAAATGAAAAGCAAACTGCGGTAGTGTTTCTCAACCTAGTTCACCTTTATTGCACGCATATTTAACTGGGGCTTTTCAATGTCATAATTATTAATTGCTGCAGCATCCGGCAGCCCCTGCCTCCTACTCTACAGAACTACAGCAAGGACTGAAACTCGCCCCAAGCCATGGAAGTTTTAAGGCACTGTACCTGAAGCGCTTTTAGGTAAAGCACACAGGGGCACCTTGGAGGTGCTTTAGTTCAAAAGCACACCGCTAACATTTTCTGCATGCTGATATGCATTTTGCCACTTATACGACTGCAGATTAATTGAGTCTGCTTCAAAGTGGTGGATCTCCAGAGTGTCGCGGGAAAAAACTGTCTGTATAAATGCCCCAAAGTCACAGCATTTTTGGAAATGCTTGCCCTGCACACGTGTAGGCATCCTTGATATCTTAAACTTCATATAGTCTGATGGTGGCAGTTGCTGCTCAGCATCCCCAAAGCTCTGAGAGATGCTGGCCCAGTGTCTCAGAAACCAAACAAAATTGGTCAATTTGACATTTGGAATGAAAGTGCCCTTGCCGCTTGTAACATAAGGCAAGGATTAATACAGCATTAGCAATAAAGTAAAGAGATATGTATAAACAGAGCAGTAACAACTGAAAACTCTGAGCTCTTAAATAAAATTCATTGAGAAGGCTACATCTGACATCTTCATGTTCAGGTACTTTACTCTGCCATCACTCTAATGCACTTTGTTAGCTTCTGTGCAGGGCCACGTACTAATTTAGCCAATGGACCCTCTGAGTAAATATCCACTAATCACCATTATAAAAGTCAATCAATTCAGCTGCAGTTTAGCAAATATAACCCAGTACCCATAAACAAGGACCCATTGGCATTATCCATGGATAAATTTCAATACAGATAATTGATTAGCATTTTATAACAAAGACATAAAATATATTATAGTAAATGTATAAAGTGAAAGTGTAAGGGCCCAGGCATACCACGGCTCCTACTGACTATAATTGGATTTCAACTGGGGCTCAGTTAAATAATTACCACCCACCATGATCCATTAGGGGTGTTTGGAAATTAAACTGAAATAAAGTGAGATCACTGAAGCAGTTCAGTTATTCGGTTCAGTACTGCACTTTTGTAGCATTTCAGGCCTGTGCTCCAAAACGTCCTCAGGATTTCTAGCACAAACACCATCTGAAATCAGCCCTACTGCAGAGTCTATATATCCATCATCTGAGGGATGATAGTGGTTTTTTAACCTTGATTCACTGAAGCCAGTGGGAGACTTTCCACTGACTTGAATGCGCTGGGATTAGACCTCAAACAAATATTACAAGTCTTGGTGGGAGAAAGATGGATACATCTTGGTAGGAAAGTATGGCTGCTCTTCTGAAAAAGGGGAACTGAGGAATTCTATCCAGCCCAAGAATTTGCATTCTAGACCCTCCATGAAAGGCAGCTGTCTGCAAATCTGACTGGGGTATACCCCATCACCTCGACAACATGGACTGGTTGCCAAAAGGCAGACAGAAAAGGGGACAATTCTTTCTGGCCTGTGTGTTTTCATTCTAAAACCTTCCATGGCAGCTAATCTGACCCTCCCTCCGGAGATCATATTATGCTCAAGATTTGTCCCCCTAGAAATGTGTCAAGTGTTAAGTAGTCCTCATAGCACGAAGTAGAAGGTAGTAGCTCATTTCTAGAGAAGAAAAAAAGATTCAAATGTACCCATGTAGAGTGAAGAAGTCAGCTGCTGGAGCACCTGTTCCATAACATTCAGTGAACAAGGAGGGAGCAAATAGGCGATGCACCCATCAGCTGCATAGGTGGTTGGTGGTTTGATAGGACTAGTGGCCAACAGACCTAAAGCGTAATAAAAATCTGCATCTTGCCAGAATACTGATAAGGATGTTCACCCTTGAGGTTCAGTATGCAATGGTGATGAGCGAATTCTCATAGTTTCCTACAATATGTTGTAGGCTTACTCCCAAGCCACCCACAAAAACCCCAAGCTTGATGTGAGCCAAATGGTTAAGCCATCTTCTGAAATCACTGAAGTGTCCTTCACTTCAGCTGACAGTGCCTTGCTGTGTCCCTTTTAATGCCAACAGCTAAATTCCCATTTGTGAATTCCTCCAAGATGCTCAGAGAGGACTTCTTGCCTGCCAGGAACATGTGACTGTGGTGCCTTTCTCTCGGCTTCAGCTGATAGTTTGGGCATTACTGCATAAGTGCAACATGATGCTAACCTGAAATGTACTGCGAGCAAGTAGTAAGTTTGAAATTTATGATTACATTTAAATCAGATTTGACAACCAAAATGTGACAGCAGATGAGGAAATTTATAAATCAGTATGGCCTGTACCGTCATATACTTCCCACCCCACAACTTCAGCCCTAGCCACTCAAATTAAAGTGGGAGGGGGGAAGGGGGCAGGGCAGATACACATCCCTTTTACCTGAAAGGAGAATTGATGCAGCATTATGAAAACATATAACTTATGAGTCCAATGAAATGAAAATGCTTCTTGAAGCAGAAGATAAAACAGCTCTGGATTATTTTATCTGATCATATTTTCAGTACATCTCAAGGAGATTTATTTCATATTCTGAAGTTTTGGGAAGATAAAGCTGTAGTGATGGATTGCTGCATTTGCACCTGCAATAGTGATCTCCTATCAGTTTGAGACACATGGGATCTTAAATGGGCTGCATGTCATTTTTCCTCTATACTGCAAAGAAACCCATGCTCTCTCTCTTCCCAGAATTGATTCTGTTGTCCCAGCGTGCAAGAGATGCATATTTTGTCATCTGATGCTACAAAGGGCTTGTTGCACTGGCTTACTTTTAATTGACTGGGGAGAAAAGATGAACTTGTCTGTGAAATAATGAGGTCTGTTGAATAATTTTTCCTGGTTATTTCTGCAGTGGTTCACTCCCATTGTGGGGAAGGAGACCTGCCCAGATTGGAAGCATAAAATCTGGAAAAGTTTCTGCTGTTTGATGGTTTTCCTGAGAATCCTAGCCTTGCTCTTATGACTCTTCAGGAAGGCAGTGGTGACCACCAGTTGCTAAAGTATAATTGCTATACTAGAAACTGAAGAAGCAGTGGCTTCAAAGCAAGAATTGCTAATACATAGTAGTTTGGTATTTCCCTCAGTGGAAGGAGTGAAGGGTTTACTCTCTTGCCTAAAATCTCAGTGACTGCTTTGTCTCTATGCTACCCAAAAGTGTTTACTAACAAAATTTGGATGAGAATCAGACTTGAGCTTGCATTTCAAGTTCATCCAAATCCACAGGGAGAAGTGCCTTTGATGCATCTTGTATAGAACGTCAGTCTGGTGAAGTACCTGTCCTCCAAGAAGCTGCTAGGGAAATGTAGTTTAAGGTTGCTTAGATGCAGTAGATCAGAGCTGTTTAACTGGTGGGTTAATTTATGTCCACTTCCCCTACCCTGGAGCTCCTACCTGGCCACTGCTCCTCCTAGCACTCTGGTGAAAGTATTCCTTCACAATATAAGCTTATAGATATTGGATTTATGGCACATTATAACCCACCTGCCATCTGATAACCCCACACCTGCACTTTACCTATTGGCTTAAGCTTCTACGTAACCCTAGAGAGAAGACAAACACCAGCAGACTTTGTCTGAAGAAGGGTGTCACAGTCCAAAAGCTTGCAAAGAACATTTTTTTCCAGCTACTTAGTCGGTCTAATGAAAGATATCATATTAATCCAAGTTGCCTTGTCTGCCTATGCCCTTAGACATCGCTAACACAGCTATAATGAACACCCTGGGGACACAGGGAAATCTTTGAAACTTCCTTGGCCAGTTGCAAGAAAGAGGGCTTCATGAGGCACGCCTAGGCACCTTGAACTTTGCCCACACACTGGCTAGGAGCTAGTTTTTACTGTGGCCTGATCAAGTGTGTCAGCACAGACCGTTTCCTTACACCAGCTGGAACCTGAATGTTTCTGTCATACTATTTCTAACAGCCATTTCTGAGAGGGTGGAGAAACTGAGATACTGACCTGCCCAAAAACATTCTGCAGAGGGTTTTAATTTAGCAGTTCTTAACTTAAAGCCAATGAAGAAACTGAGAAACGTAATTAAAATATTTTGGAAAACTATACATGGTGCTTAGCAACAGAATTGTATAGAGTTCTTACTGGGAGCTGCTTGTATGGTCCAGCCTGGAGCAAAGATATGGTTTGCCTCCAGCTACTACAGAGGTAGAGAGTGCCCACTAGAGAGTGCCTGACATGAAGGAGACTATATTCTATGGTGTATCCAAAAACAGGAAGGGTGGGTGTTAGCGTGTCTGCGCAGGGCACTGCCTAAATCCCTTAGTTCTCGCCTGCCATGACTTTGATCTAATTAAATAAATAGGGAGGGAAGAGATACCTAGTTAGTATCTGTGAAAGGACCATGCTTGGTCGAAATATGATTTAGGTGCTTTATGGCTCTTTTACAGGAAAGCCCAGACAGGGCAGTAGTCTAGTGGGGTCATCTCTGGAATCACGCCTGAGCTCTGAAGAGCATCCCAGTCAACTTAATTGGAGCGGTAAGTGTAGGGGACTGTCTCACCTTCCCACCACCACTTAGATTATTAGCGGCTTGTTACGGACGACGCCTGACTTCTTCTGCCATGTTTGGTGCCAGCATGTGGATCCTGGCTTTTCTCCACACTCTATCCCAACTCCCTTGTTCTGAAATTTCGGGTGCTGGGTCCAGGCTTCTTCAGGGGCTGGGTGGGTGGTCTCCACCCCTCTTTGTTTGCCACATTGCCTCACCGTGTCCCAGCATGAAGCCGCGACTTTTTTTTCCCGCACTATGGCTCCATTCCCTCTTTGACTCACTGCTGCTGCTTGCAGCTCTAGTAAGTGGGGAGGATGGGCTACAGTCTGGGGTTCCATTGTTGCTTGGCCGTGTTGACCCTTGTCCCTCTGGATCCTCCTTAGCGAGGGTTCTCAGTGGCACCTCTATCTCCCATGGTGCCCGAAAGTACCCTCCCTCCAACCTCTTCCTCCTCATATCTCTCGGTGCTGAGTCTTATTGGCTCTCAGCAGACGTGGGGTGCCTCCTCCCCCGGGCAGTAATCACCTTCAGCTGCCAAATCTCAAAGTAACAGGGTTTCGATCAGGACCTTGTTACAGTGGCAAGCACATAAACTACTTCAGGTGCGTAATTATCCAGGTTAAAACATCCATTGCATTCATGAGGAGGTCATTACCATTCATAAACAGGCCTTTTTCAGTTACAATGTACTACATATTTACATAACATCTTCAAACCAAGATAAATGTAATGGATCTATTAAAGTATTTTTTTGCTTAGGTATCTTATCTTCTAAGGTGCAATGCACGATGCTCCTGCTAAAGATGGGATGCTCTTAGCATCAACTTTTTGAGACTTAAGGCACCCTTTGGAAAATGCTACTTCTTATTTTTCACTGGTTTTTCTGTTGCAGAGAATGAAGAAAGGCCACATCAGGTCAGAGTATTTTTAATGTTATGGATTTCTATTTGAAATCTCTGGGTTTATCTTGTGAATCATATCTGCACACATAACAGTGCTAACATTGTGTGGCACTCTGTTCCATCCATGAAAGGATCTTGAGGCACCCAAGGGTACTGTAGCATCCTGGTTGAGAAGCCCTGCTCTTGAAGTAGGCTCTAACCTCCTAAATAATTATATAATATTTGTACTATAATTGTACCGAGGGCCCCATTATGCTTGTTCAATGGTCTTCAGAATTTTCCATGAGAAGACCATATGTTACAATGAAAATGAAATTTAAAGACCCACTCCCATTTTATCAGAAAACGACAATGCAGTTTTAGTTCTCCAGATTACAAAGCCAGGTACTAGGAATTGAACCAACATATAAAACAATCTTCACAAAAGATCATGGGAGAAGATAAACAAGATTAGAGAACAACTGTATTCTAGAGAAGAGCAGAGACTACTGGGATTGGCATAGGATTTAGTCCCAAGAGACCTGTCCTACAAGAATAAGCATAGCTTGAATCCTAAACATGTTTATATTTTCTTTTCTTTTTTGGTGCCACAATCAATTAAATCAATTTAACTAGAGAAATATTTTCTACCTGTCTCAGTCATTTCCTCTGACAAGTTTCTAGGTTCCGTTACAAGGCAGCTTGTACTTTCATATGTACTCTAAAGATTTAATGAAATACAACTTCCTTGGCTTCTTTCCATCCTCAGAAATGAAGTGAAGAAGATTGTTATTGTGCTTATCTGTAATAGAATGGAATATCTTGCCTTTATTATAAAAGATATAGGAATGTACTCTGATCCAGTTGCTTGTACAGAAACAAATGAGATCAAATTTGATTCTACTTGCACAGGCAATATGATTTCAGTAGGTGGGTATGAAGATTAAATGACTTTAAAGGAGGCAGAATTAAATACTAGGGCTGTGCAGAGCAGGTAATATTCAATTTGACAGCCATGTCAAATATTGAACCGGGCCCCACTTCGATTTGCCATCCACTTCGAGTTGAAGTGGGTCCGCTCGAGGTTGAAACTCAGTTGAATATTCGAGCTGCTTCGACTTCCCCATAGGCTATAATGGGGAAGGGTGAAGCAAGCTATAACTTTGGCATCTCTTGTCTGATCTTAATGAAACTTGAGGAAATGGTAGCTCCTGAGGAGCCCACAATGTGTGCCAAGTTTCAACACGATAGGTTCAGGGGGTTCAGAGAAACAGCACCCCAAATTCTTGAGAGAAAACCTCCTGTGACTTGTGTGGAAAGCCACAGGGAGCTCAAAACTTCAGGCTTGCTAGCCCCTGAGGAGCCCACCAAGCCTGCCAACTTTTACAGAGATAGGTGCAAGGCTTTGGGGGAAACTGCACCTTAGGCTGTTGACAGACAAAACTCGTGACACAGACAGAGCAAGGAGGGTGGCATTTGCTCCGTCTGCACCTGGCGCTTGGGGACCCTGGGAGTGGGAGGTCCACCTTGAGGAACACCAGCTGCTCCACCAAACCAGGATCCAAGCAGGTGCGATGGGGTGTCACAACATCCACAGCCACGCTGAACACCCTCTCGCTTGGCACGCTGGTTCGTGGACAGGACAGCTATTCCCAGATCACTGTGGCCAGATCCGGCCACATCGGGTTGCAGGTTGCCCAATAGGCCAAGGGGTTGCAGTTCAGGGGCTCCATAGGCTCGGCAAGACAGGCAGACACCATGGTGTGAAGACTGTCTGCCTGATCCTGGGGTCTGGTGGGTCTGGACCCCCTAATGTTTGCCATGGCCTTAACGCATATTGGCAGCACCTGTGGTGGAGGGGAAGACTGGTTCGTGGATGGCAGGCTGGGTTCAGGCAGTAGATCCCCCTGTTCCACTTCCCCCTACCTCCGCCGTTCCACCTCCATCACTTTCTTAATAAGTACCGCCCTCCAGTGACTCAGCGTCTCACTGCCACATATGGTGTCCTTCACCTTTGGGTCACAGATGGTGGCTAGCATATGCATTGTGTTGGACTCCAAGGGTTCAAGCCTTTTCTGAAGGCCTCCTTCAGCCGCCTCACCAGTGCCTGCACATCTGGTGAAAGCAGCCTCCCCAGCCAGGAACATTGGCTCCCAGGACGCTCTACATCTGGCTGTGGAGCTCCTTCACTATGGGGACCACCTAGTTGAGGAAGGCATCAGCAGCACTGAGGGTCTCAGTGGCCTCAAGGAAGGGCTTGAGGACCAGCAAGATCTGGGAGATGGCATCCCACTCAGTTTTGGTTAGGGGGCTGCTGATCCCAATCTCCCCAAGCAAGGCCAGCTCATGGATGGCCTTCTGTTGCTCCACCAGCCTCTCGAGCATTAGGTATGTGGAGTCCCACCAAGTCTCCACATCCTGGATGATTCTGTGTTGCGGGACATTTAGCTCTGTTTGTTTGTCCTGCAGCACCTTGCCCCGCTTGATGCTCTGGTGGAAGTAGCCTGCCACCTTCTTGCATCTGGAAACGAGCCTGCTGGTGTAGCTGGCGCCATCATCAGCAGTCCTGTCCCCCTCCAAGGCATCCCTCACAATCAGATATAAATTGTGTGCCACACAGCGAATACCAGCAAAGTTGGCATCATGGACTGCCTTGACCATATTGGCCCCATTGTCAGTGACCATGAAGCCACAGGTGAGCTCAGCCTGCCCAATGCCCATCCACCCCTGCACCATGCGGTTCATGGCTCCCCTCATCTCTGCTGCTGTGTGGAACTCATCCATCACCTTGGCATGAAGGAGAGCCCACCAACAAGCTGACTGGCCACACCAGTGCCCTGTGAAGGAGAGGTACACATGATCTCCACCCTGGATGCTCCAGATGTCCGAGGTGAAGTGTATGGTCACCTGTGGATTTGCCTTGTGCAGCTCCTCCCTCAAGTGCTCCCTGCATACTTCGTATAGAGAGGGCACCAGCGGCCTGTTGAAGGTGGTGCATGCGGGCACCTGGTAGGATGGAGCCAGCAGTGCCAGGAGCTGCCTGAACCCTGGCTGCTCAACAAAGGTGAAGGGTTGGCAATCTAGAGCAAGCATCCCCCCAATGGTCTGGGTGACCTTGCTCGCATTTGCAACTGGTCCCTTTTGCCCCCAGTGTTCCAGGGTGCCCTGCCTCTGCTGTGGAGGGATGGGGGCTGTGAAGTGAGTGGGGGCCATTCCTGTGGCAAACAGGTGATACCTGCGGAGATGATTCAGCATCCCCGAGCTGGTCATGAGCTTTGTTCCCTTGCCCTGACTGATTTTGGCTTGGTAGAGCACACATATAGCAAACACGGGATCATCTGCCAGCTCATAATGATCCCAGACCATGCTAGTACTAGGCCTTTCCCTCTGGTGTGCATCTGTGGATGCTGCTGAACTCTCCCCCTCTTCAGCAGTCAAAGGCACAGCAAGAGAAAGAGCGGACTCAGCTGAGCCGCTTGCCTTCACCTGTACAGAGGCACCTTCTGAAGTGCCTTCTGGGAAAAGACCTTGTGGCTTGAAAGGAAAAAACCTGAGAGGTGTCGAGCACAAACTCGACTGATTCCCCCTCCTTCCCCAGAACTTCCCTTGCCAGGGCACTGAGATCCAGATCCAGCGCCAGCTCTTCTTCTGGTGCTGGAAGGCTCAGCATAGGCAGTGATATGGGGGTGGAGCGCGCTGCTGTGCTGGTTGCAGTTATGGTGGGAGAGGTTGTGGCTGCTGTGTCTGGACACAAGAGAGTCTCAGGCACAGGCAGTGGCTCTGGTGGCACTGCTGCTCCCCTCTCTTTACTGCTTGTAGCAGCCTCATCCCTTGTAGCGGGAAGAAAGAGGCTGCATCTGAGTTTGGTGGGGGGAGAAACTGCAGCTCTCCCACTTGCAACCCCCCTTGCTCCCCTTAGTGCAGGCTGGCCAGTGTGGCCACCTGCCTTTCCACCCACTTAATAATGTGTTCCTTTGTATGTAAACTGGAACCTCTAAGTGTGCCGTGCGCCGCGGATTAGATATCTGGATGTTATGTAAATGTGTCTGTATGAGTAGATAATATATTGAGATGCGTTGGTGTGGTGGAAAGAATGAATGATGTATAAAAAAAAATATATATATATAAACTAAATTCCTATATATAGAATAGATCCTAGGCTACTACTAACCCTATCCAATATAAGCGTAAACTAATATGAAAAGTAGTTATAAAATAAAATCACCAAGTTCTCAGAAATCCCTGTTACTAGCATTGCAAACAGGGAATCTGTTGAAGATCAGGGCTTCCAGCCATTGTGGTCTGACGCAGAGGTGCTGGAGAACACCAGCAGCTCAGAAACTGACCCCAAGGCAGAAAGCAGGGAGCTGAAAAACTGCTGCCTTTTATGCATTTTCTCTGGCCCTCCCCCAAAGCACTGGGATTGGAAGGGACCTCAGAGAATGCTGACAGGTCACTAGCCAGCCACACATGTCAGTCATGAAAGCACTCCTTCCCCCCTCCCCCTCCCTCCCCTTACTTTCCGTTTTCTTCCCCCCCTCCCCCCTCACAGGGAATCCAGTATAGGCAAGTCAAATATTCGACCCTGGTCGAATATTTGACCCACACTGTTAATATTCAACTTCTGGTATTCGATTCGACAGCTATTCGACCAGCTGCTTTCCAACTCAACTTTCACTTTTCAAGGTCAAATATGTCAAATATTTGTCAAACTGAATATTAAGTCGAAGCTTTGCACAGCCCTATTAAATACATAGGGCTGATAAATATGTGAATTATTTAGCTGTCATATAAGTGTATTAAGACTGACTGAAAGTTAGTGAATCAAATTAATAAGTACACAGGGTTTTACTTTATTTTGTTTTCTTCTTTGATAAACAAAAGTAACTCTATGTACCTTGTTGCCTTCCCAGGATACAAGTTTACTACTTTGCAAACTAGCAGTTATGGTAACATTTCAGAACACCATAAACTAAATTATTTACTATATTATCAACTCGATTTTTATAGATTTACAGAAACACAATTGAAATCAGCAGCTTCTGTCCTGTTCCTCCCCAACTTGAACAACATTAAAAAAATATTTAAAACATTATAAAGAAAACAACTCCTACACACACACACACACAAAATCTTCTGGAATATTTTAGTATGGAGCTCTTTCTTATAACCAAGTTATAAGAGTCAAAGAAAACACAAACATTTAGCTGGAGTGAAGGACGTATATGAAACTCAAACACTTACTTGTGGAAAACTAACTTTAGAGTACTGCAGTGTAACAACAGTAACAACAACAACTACTACTATTACTACTAATAATAAGGTTAAGAAACGTAGCTTATTGAGACTGAACTAAATTACATTTTTAAGTTTTACAGCCAAAGTATCAAGGCCACTCAGTGACAGTGTTGTGAATATGATACGGTAGTGGTTCTCAACCTTTTTTAGACTAAGGCACCCATCAAAAAATTCCAGCTTATTTTTCAATCATTTTATTTCTACAGCAATATGATAGAGTAATTCTTTTGCTGCAAAATATTCAGAAAGATCACAACTGGTAAGCAGGTTTTTGATACTATGGAAATCTCTGGGTTTATCTTGTAAATCATGTTTGCACACCTAACAGTGCTAATATTGTGTGGCATCCTGCAGCACCCTTGAACAGATCTTAAGGCTCCCCTGGGATAACTATACCTGGCTCTCAGGCCAGTATCTGCTTCCCTAGGCCACGTGTATTTGGCATTGGCATGGGCCCCAGCAAACCAATATCAGAGCATTTCTACATGCTGACCTCTAAGACATACAATCAGTCAGCACAATTTGGATCACTCATATTCGGCTCCTATGGGGACTTCCTAAACTCCATATAAAAAGGCAAGGAGAAGCAAACAATGATGTTACTACATCACTCTTGGATAGTCTGGGAGGTTTGAATTAAATGCATTAGATCTGCACTAATTAGATTTTGTGTTCCTCTTAATTTTAAATAATTTTGGGTCTGATCCAGAACCTGGTACTGTCAATGGGAGTTTATTGAATATTGCTGGTAGATCTGCAAAAACACCACTGTAGAACACATTCAGTAAGAGACATGAGATTTTTTGTTTCTTATCAAAGGTCCTGATTATAGCATTTCCTCACATTACCTTAAAGCTACAGGGTTCAATCTCTTGCATACAGATTAGAGCTGGCCATGGAGCTGTATCATCCAGCCCACAGGCCCAGAAATTTAACAGTGGGAACAGTGGCACAGTTAACTGCCACACCCCTGCTGCCAAATTTCCATACCTCCAGGGAGCTGGATGGTATAGTCCTGCACACAAGAATACCAGCACACAGGGTCCTACCAGTGTGTGGCCAGGTCCACATGCAGGAGATCAGGCCAGTGTGGCTAGATCTGGGGTTCAAAGTCAGGCCAGAGTGTGGATTGGCCCCATGCCACTCATCTGATCTATTGGGCAGAAAGGTTAAGTACCATTGTCTTAAAGTCTTCTTAAAAAAGGGAGAGGTAGAACCAGTAATAACATAATAACAGTATGCTGTGAACAGAGAGATGTGCTTAACTGTGTTAGTCTGAAGTTAGTCTATAAGGTGCAATACACTCTAAGTGCATCTGCTGGTAGATTCTGAGCCAAAGATTAACCTACAAAGGGCTCCTTCAGTCATTCACTTTCCATTATTGATGTAAGGAAAAAGGCAGAGATCTTCAATGAGTTCTTTGCTTCAGTATTCCTAAGTACTGACCAAAACAATTCCTCCACCTTGAACACAGACAGATGTCCAAAAGGCAGCAGACTGCCAAAGGTTAGTGCTGACTTAGATAAGGAGCACTTGGAAGGGCTATATCAGTACAAGTCAGCAGGCCCAGATGACCTCCTTCCACAGGTACTGAAGGAACTGGCCAGTGTCATAACTGAGCTGCTGGCACAACTGTTCAAGTACTCATGGTGCACTAGCCAGGTCCCTGAGGACTAGAAAAGGGCCAATGTGGTGCCCATTTTTAAGAAGGGAAGAAGGGATGAGCCAGGTAACTTTAGGCCAGTCAGTCTTACTTCCATCCTTGGGAAAATACTGGAAAAAATCATCTTGCATTTGTGAAGGCCCAGCAGGGGAAACAATGCTGAAAGAAAACCAACATGGGTTCATCACAGGTAGATCCTGCCTGACAAACCTTAAAGCCTTTTATGACCAGGTCACACACTGCCTTGACACAGGAGCTGAGGCTGATGTCATCTACCTGGATTTTAAGAAGGCCTTTGACACAGTTTCACATCCTATTCTCATAGGGAAGCTAGCAGGCTGTGGAGTGGATGTTAACATAGTCAGGTGGGTGGCCAACTGGCTTAGGGACTGCACCCAGAGAGTGGTGGTGGACAGGTCATTCTCAGCCTGGAAGGAGGTGGGCAGTGGGGTCCCACAGGGTTCAGTCCTTGGACCAGTGTGTGACTGCCGGATTAGAGTCCTCACCCGTCAGTGGTTTACCTTCGGTAGAGGGATACCGCTGCTCTCACAGGATTACTATGGGATCAGAGCAGGTCTCTTACTGCCCAGTCCCCGCCTTAGTTCTCGCCCGCCACGACTTGATCTTACGTTCAGTTTAATGTCAGTTCGTGGGGTGCTCCACGGCCCAAGATCCCTTGGTGGTCACGTTGCGGGGCTCCGCCACCCCTGTACCCCAGCCTCATGCCACCTCTAGTGCCTTCTCTTCTATGGGTCAGACCTCCTGTTAGTGAGCTGGTAGTTCCTCTTCGCCTGGCCTGCCTCCGTCAGGTTACTCACAGGCCAGTTTGCCCCGTCCTCTCCTTCCTACGTCCTGTTTGACTCTGCACTGAGTCGCAGCACAGGTTGGGCCTCTCTAAAGCCTCCTTGACCCTATCTTCATGAATATGTCACCTCAGCTGTCCATGCTGGGGTACCCTTTTAACTGGGAAACAAAACCTATAAACAACTTAAAGACCAGCTCCTCAGCCCTTTTCCAGCTGAGGATCCTATTTGGACCTCCCTAGGTCCCCTGGGCAGTATCTACTCCCTTCAACCTCCCTAGTGCCCTTTTTAAGTTTCTAGACACGGCTGGTTGGTGGCGACCTCCACCTGACTACACCCTCTTCAGGACTCTCCCGGGTCTTCGGCCCCTCTTGCAGAGGTGCGTCCCTGCACCGCCGCCCCAGCACTCAACCTGTGGGTCTCACTGGCTTCAGGTCTGTATCCTGAAGGTCCCTTGTTGGCCATTCTTCTGGCTTCTCTTCCCTCGTGGACTGTCTCCAGCCACACTGCCTGCTTCTTCTTGTCTGATGCCTTCTGGCCAGCTGTTGTTACGGCTCTCCCCTCTGGCTGAGCCAGTCGTTGCCCCTCCCTGGGGCTCTCCGCCCCTGTTTCTGGGGAAGCTGTCTCCTGCTCTGTTCCGGGGCTCTCCGCCCCTCCTGTTGCTGGACCCGGTCCTGGTTCCTCTGCCTCCCCCTTCTTTTCTTCCACAGCCACTTTTATCCTCGCTGGCCGCCTGCTCCCAATAACGTCATCTTCCAGCCGCGTTTGTATTAAAAAAACGGCTGGCGTGCCGCGCGGGTTTCTCTGACGGTGCCGCGTTCTCCTCTTCTTGTCGTGCAGGTAAGTCCCACTCTAGCTCCCCGGGACACAGTGTTATTTAATATCTTCATCTGCTATTTGGATGAGGGTGTGGAGAGCACCCTCTCCAAGTTCACAGATGATACCAAGTTATGGGGCAAAATTAACACACCGGAGAGCAGGGAGCAGATACAGGCTGATCTGGACAGGTTGGATCAATGGGAAGAATGAAATAGGATGCAATTCAACAAAGATAAATGTAAGGTACTCCACTTAGGGAGGAGGAATCCCTAGCACACCTATAGGTTGGGGGAAGACCTCCTCAGCAGCTCAGCAGCTGAGAGGGATCTTGGAGTCATAGTTGACTCCAAGATGAACATGAGCCAGCAGCGTAACGAGGCCATCAACAAGGTTAATCACACCTTGTTGTGCATTAGCAGATGCACGGTCCAACAGATTGAGGGAGGTGATGTTCCCCCTCTATGCGGCATTGGTCAGACCGCAGTTGGAGTACTGTGTCCAGTTTTGGGCGCTGCACTTCAAGAGGGACACAGAGAATCTGGAGAGGATTCAGAGAAGGGCCACTCACATCATTAGTGACCTCTGTGAAAGACTTTATGAGGGGAGGTTGAGGGATCTGGACCTCTTCAGCCTTCACAAGAGATGGCTGAGGGGAGACCTTGTAGTTGCCTATAAGTTTATCAAGGGGGGACAACAGGGAATTTGAGAAGCGCTATTTACCAGAGTGCCTCTAGGAGTAACTAGGAATAATGGGTACAAACTAATAGCGAGTACATTCAGGTTAGACATTAGGAAGAAATTTTTTGTAGTAAGGGTGGCCAGAATCTGGAATGGGCTTCCAAGAGGGGTGGTACTATCACCTAACTTGGAGGTCTTCAAGAGGAGGCTTGATAGTCACCTGACTTTGGTCCTCTTTCCTGCCAGGGCCAGGGGGGTGGACACGATGATCCTTTGTGGTGCCTTCCAACTCTACAATCCATGAATCTATGAATTATTTGAAGCTCAGGGGAAGTAAAACTTGAAAGGCAACAACTGATTGACTTGAAATGTGTTCCTCTAAAATCCAAGATTGAAAATATGACTATTAACATTTTTTTAAATTTGTTTATAAATAAATTATTTAAATATTGCTTTGGAAACAGGAAAAATAGTAAAAAACTACAGGCTATGTCCAACTTCTCAAGTGTCTGAGCTAAAGCACTGAAACTGGCATTTCTTTGCAATTAATAACTTTGTATCCCTGGAGACAATCTGAAAGAGCTTGAGATCATTTCATTCACTGTTATTTTCCTCCCATACAGGCATTGGACTGGAACCTTTTTACATTAGTGTTCCTCAGCTTGATATGCCATAGTGATATATTAAACTGAACATTAATCATTAGCTTAGTTCCTTGCTTTCTTTTCTTATTTTAATTATATTTCTTTTCTGTTGAAATAAAATCTATGATTTCTTAGATCTTGAGGAGTTACAGAAGCCCCTTCCTTAAGTTTCTATTGCATCTGAAACTCCATTTCACATAAGCTGAGTTACCAAAAATATGTAGATGTGAAGTTCCAGGGTCAAATTAATCTCTCTAACTCCACTGAATCAAGGTGTTAGACATTCTTTTCCCAAGGACAACACTTACATTTCCTTGAATTAAATTGTAGCATCAGATGCTTGACTGAAAGAAAGACACCACATACATGGAAGAATGAAAATGGTATAATGTTTTATCCTTGCTAAAACTAGCCAGTAAAATTAAGTGCATCTCCCTCTCAAAAAACTGATGAGATGAGATATCAGGGCCTGATTTTCACTTACTCTATGTACTGTGTCATTTTTCAAAAGTAACATCCATACATAGCAAGACGTGCATCTAGGAGAGACCTTCCTGCAGACAAACAATGTTCAGATGAATAATGTTAATGACCTTAATTTTACTGTCAAAAACCAAACTGAGAACATGTAGGATAAAAGTAACATGCTTCTGGGGAGTGAGGGGGAATACTAACACAGATTAACCTCAGTAAAGGAATGGTATGGACAGGAAATAAATCTAATTCTATAAAAGAAAGAGGGGAAACTTTGGAATATACTATATAATTGTTAACTTCAGATTTGACCAGGATTACTGCTGTTATGAAAATGTCAGTCTTATGATTCTGTTAATGCTGTGACTTTCCTCTTAATACTAATGCAGTTCTAGCAGTTTCCTATCCACTAATCTAATGCTGCCGCAGTAACTTGGATTTTTCTTGGAGGATTTCATTCCATACATTTCAGGCCCAGGAACAAAAATTTGAAACTCACTGTGATAAATGAGGGTCTAAGTGTATTCATGGCAGAGTGTGGGAAACAAGAAAGGCACAAAAATGTGCCTAAGAATTAATGAGCTAAGAGTTAATGGTTAAATTTTGCCTTTAAAAGATATAAGTTTTGTGGTATTGGGGAAAAAAATAGGAGGTTGTGGAGGGATCAGGCAACAGGTCATTCCTTTAAACCAAAAAGGAAAGTCCTTCAAATAGGTTAAGCTATTTATATGTGATAACAGAGAAGCAGTCAAATAGTCTGTGGTGTGAAGAATCCTTTTGTATCTCTATACGTTGTTTTCAATCCTATTCCAACTCACCAGTGATTACCAATATTGAAAAGCCAATTATTTTAAGTGGTTCAAAGTTATTCTGAGGTTTTAACAGATGTATTTGGGGTGGGAGGGAATGTGTCTGAGAAGCTACAGCAAGTTTATTTTTTGGAGAATGTAAATCAGAGATGTTTCCAGAAATAAAACTGGTTTCAATTATTCTATGATAAATAGACACTGACAGTCACTTGAGCAGTGGGCACTTAAAATGAAGTCAACTGACACCAATATTGTGTTTTCTCCCCTGAAAAGTTAACAGATGCACGTGAGGCAGTGTGAAAATAATATTGTAAAAAGGAAATTATTAGAGAAAATGAGGTCATTTATAACAAGAAATTCTCTTCCATTGTGAGTATGCAGTTGGCAGCCAGCTGGCAACTGGCCTTTACATTTGGAAGATCAACTGGCAACTGTTTGACAAATGTTTTTTGGACGCTTTTGTAATCATATTTAAGGAAGGCAATTAGTTTATTTTGATGGCAAAGGGAACATGTTTTAGAGAGAATTTTCAGCAAAATGTTTGTTCCCTACTCCATTGTGAATAAGCAACAGACAGCTGGTGGGCTCCTGAGCATTTAAAATTAAAGAACCAGCTGCCAGCTCTCCCATTTTAAAACTCTAAACAGTAAGGCTGTGCAAAAAGTTTCACATCTAAAGCAAAGCTGATGTATTAAGTCTTTATGCTGTAAACAAAGAAGTAGGAAGAAATATGGGTGATTTCATCCTAGACCTCTCTCACCCATCCCCTTAGGCCATTTTAAGTTGACACAGTAGCCCTATGTTGTATAACTTGGAGATAGGGCCACGCGAAATTTCAACAGGTGTTTGGTTTCAAGGATGTTTTGACACGTTTCTAGCTCGAAACAGTGAAATCAAAACTAAATGAAAGGCTTTGAGACAGCTTCAAAATGAAATGAGGGAACTTGAAACGTTTCAAAAGTTTCTAAATGTTTCAAGTTTCGAAGCTGGACTTGCTTGCAGCTAAACAGAAACTAAGGAGAGGGAGAAAGAGAGAGAGAGGGAAGAGGGTGGAAGGACAGCTTTGATATTGACATCTGTAGCTGGCCAGTGACTGTGATCCTTCCCTGAGGTCCCTTCCAATTCCAGTGCTCTGGGGAAGGGATGGAAAAACAGCATTGTTTGAACTGATCTTTCTCTGTGTTTTGGGGTCAGTTTACTGAGCTGTGGCTTCCAGCACTTCAGCAGCATCAGAAAGGCTTCCTACTTGCTAGCCCGTTCCTAGCAAGTGGGATGCAGCACCTTTTGCTTTCCTAATACGCTTTATTATATTCATTCCTTTCAATTTACTCCTCCCAAAATCCTCTTTGTTTTTGTTAGTCTATTTTGATTCTTTCCCCCCAGAAAAGAAATCTGTGATTTCACTCACAGTGTGCACTCCATTCACTGTGGAGCGAAGCACAGCATATATTGCATATTATAATATACAACTTATACAAGAACACATACTTACATTTATATATTTTATTATATAAATACATGCATACATTATGTAAATACAATTATCTACATATATTACATAAATACATATTACATTACAGAAGAACACACTGATTTTCCAGCACACCAAACACACAGGCACTTTGGAGGAGATTGAGGTAGATGTTGTGAAGACAAGTGGCTCAGCTGAGTCCACTCCTCCTGTTGCTGTGCCTCTGCCTGCTGTGGTGGGGGAAAAGTCAGCATACACACATGCACCCGCACCCCACAAGTGAGGAGGTAGTGTGGTCTGGGATCATTTTGAGCTGGCAGATGATCCCATATATGCTATCTGCCTGCACTGCTAAGCCAAAACCAGCCAAGGCAAGGGAACAAAACACACGAACACCACAGGGATGCTGATGCATCTCTACAGGCACCACCCCCTTGCGCTTGCTCCTCCTCAGCCTGGCACTAGTGGGTGTGTGCCCAAAAGGAAGTCTTCCTCTCGCTCCAAAGCCTCATCCCCCCCAAGGCAGAGGCAGGCCACCCTGGAGCAGTGTAGGAAAGGTAGGCACACATGGGGGGCGGGGGTGCATTCCCAAGACAAGCAAGATTATCTAGAGCACTGGGGAGATGCTTGCTTTGGATGGCCAGCCCTTCTCCTTTGTTGAGCAGCCAGGGTTCAGGCATCTCATGGCGCTTGTGGCCCCATCCTACCAAGTGCTTGCAAGCATCACCTTCAATGGAACAGTGGTGCCCTTCCTATATGAGGCATGCAGGGAGTACTTGAGGGAGGAGATGCACAAGATAGGCCCACAGGTGACCTTACACTTCATCTTGGACATTTAGAACAGCCGGGGTGGAGATCATGCCTGCCTTGCCCTCACAGGGCACTGGTGTGACTGGTCAGGCTCCTTCAAGTCGAGGAAATGGATGAGTCCCACATGGCAACAGAGATCATGGAGGCCATCAACTGCTTGGTGCAGGAGTGGCTCATTGGGCAGGGCGAGCTCACTCGCAGGTTCATGGTCACCAACGAGGCCAATATGGTCAAGGCAGTCTGTCATGCCAACTTTGTTGGCATCCCATGTGTGGCACACAAGTTCCACCTCATTGTCAGGGACACCTTGGAGGGGACAGGGCTGCCAGTGACAGCACTTGCATCACCAGAAAACTCATTTCCAAATGCAGGAAGATGGCAGGCTACTTCCACCAAATCATTAAGGGGAACCAGATGCTGTGGGACAAACAGGCAGAACTGAACATCCTGCAGAACAAAATCATGCAGGATATAGAGACTTCATGGAACTCCACATACCTGATGCTTGAGAGGCTGGTGGAGCAACAGAAGGCCATCCATGAGATGGTCTTCCTTGGGGAGATGGGATCAGCAGATCCCCTTAACAGAGCTGAGTGGGATATCATCTCCCAGATCTTGCTGGTCTTCAAGCCATTCCTCAAGTTCACCAGGTGCCTCAGTGCCGGTGATACCGTCTTTAGCCAGGTGATCTCTGTAGTAAAGGAACTTCAGAACCAAACAGAGAAGATCCAGGGGATCAATGTTCCTTGTTGGGGCAAGCCGCTGTCACCAGATGTGAAGGCACTGTTGAAGCAGCTGAAGGAGGGCATCTGGAAATGGCTTGATCCCTTGCAGTCCAGTACAGTCTACCTGCTGGCCACCTTGTGTGACCTGAGGGTGAAGGGAAGCATCAGCATATGTGGCAGCAAAACCCTGGATCAGTGGACGGAGGTGCAGGTGAACAGAGTCAAGGAGGCAGAAGGGCAGAGGTGCAGAAACGTGGAAAAAGGGGATTCACTATCCCATTCCAGCACACCATTCACCTGCCAGTGTCCTCCTCCACCACAGGTGCTACCAATGTGGGCCAAGAGTATGGCTTCCACGGTGGGGTCCAGAGGCACCAGACCTCATCATCAGGCAGGCAACACTCAGGCCTTGCAGTGGAGGCATCAGAGGGTGAGGGAAGGGGGATGTAGCAGGTAAAAGTGGAGAGGTACCTGGGGGGTCAGATGTCTAGATTGTAGTTTCATAATTCCAATGTCTATATTGAGTCCATGCATTTCTGTATCCAGGAGGTTGATGAAGTGAAGTTCATAGGCTTGTCTGTGAAAAGTTGTTTGTAAATTCAAACAAGCACTGAAGGGGCTGATGAAGGGTTTTCAACCTGAAAGCTAGCTAAGATATATTTCTCCAACTATTCAGTTGGTCTACTAAAATATATCAGATTGACCAACAGAACCTTGTCTGCCATGACCTTAGACCAACATGGCTACAACCTACACCCCTAGCACCTGTCCCTGGTCAGCTGACCAGGAGGAGGCAGGGCCCTGGGCACATCTAAGCCCCAGGGCTGGGGCTGGCAGGGAGAGTTTCTCTTGCAGCTTCTGGAGAAGAAGCTCCTGCAGGAAAGGAAAGAAAGGCTCTGAGACAGTTTGGCTGCCTGAGATGCTAGTGCTACTGTGCTGCTTACCTGTTGTTATTTAAAGTGGTGGATCAGGATGAGGCTGTAGGGGAGGGGGCACACTACCATGTCAGGTAGAGGCCTCAGCGCCAGTGAGGGTGCAGGGACAGGGACATAGAGAACCCAGCAACAATAGAAGGTAGAGTGAGACCAAGACCCCATTACAGGGACAATATCAATATAGTATCTGCAAGGCATGGGATGTGGTAAGGGGTGGCTGGAGCCACACATCTAACCCATAAGACTTAGGATGTCCCCTTGAGTCACCTACTTAGAGTGGGTACAGCAAGGGGTCCAAAAACATACAGGGTTTAGTGGGGTCCATAAGGACCATGACTGAGCTGAAGCTTGAGGGCCGCTTCCCTATCTTTAATTTTGGAAAATTATCTTTTCCAGCAAGACATGGTGGCAGGTGAGAAAAGAAGGTGCCTCCAGGGTGGAGCTCGCACAGTCACAGGACCCTAGGGGTATCATGGTCATCTCTAAGGAACCTACTTAGTGACAAAGTGAAGTTTTCCAGAAACCCCTACACCTATCTCCTTGAAAACTGGCAGGCTTCCTGGCCTCAGCAGGCGCTACCATGCCTGTTTTTTTCACTCCACTCTGCCTTAACACACACACGAAACATGCATTTTGCTCATCAGCACCTCAAGGTGCAGTTTCCCAAAACATTGTAAACCTATCTCCTTGAAACTTGGCAGGTTTCATCACCTCAGCAGGGGCTACCATCCATGCTGTTTTTATTTAAATCAGGAAAGAAATGACAAAGTTATAGGCATTTTTGTGATTCCTCATTATAACCTATGGGCAAAATGTTGAAATGTGTCAAAAGTGTTGAAGCAGTGAAACGTTTCAACAAAACAAAACAGACCAGTGCTTTGAAATAGAGAAGTGAAACACTGTTCCTTCAAAACAGTGAAATGGAAGTCAAAATGAAATGATGCTGTTTTGCACAGCCCTATTGGAGGTAGCAAATGCAGCACTGTAGCTCTTGCTGAGTGTACACACCAACACTCTAAACATATAAAGATAAGCTTTCATAGTTTCATAGTAGCTAGGGTCAAGAGGGACCTGAACAGATCATCTAGCCTGACTCCCTGCCACAGGCAGGAATGAATGCTGGGTTCACAAGACCCCTGACAGGTGATCATCCAACCTCCTCTTGAATTTGCCCAAGGCAGGGACAAGGACCACTTCTGGGAAGTTGGTTCCAGATTTTGGCCACCCTAGCTGTAAAATATTGCCTTCTGATCTCTAACCTAAAGCTATTCTCCATCAGCTTATTACCATTGTTCCTAGTCAGCCCAGGTGGTGCTGGGGACAAAAGGGCTCTACCTATTTGCTGTTGATCTCCCCTGATGAGTTTGTAGGCAGCCACCAGGTCCCCCCTCAGCCTCCTTTTGCTGATGTTGAACAGGTTCAGGTCCCTCAGTCTCCTCTCATAGGGCCTGCCCTTCTGCCCTCTCACCAAGTGGGTAGCCCTCCTCTGAACCCTCTCCAGGCTGGCCACATCCCTTTTGAAGTGCAGCATCCAGTACTGGATGCAGTATTCCAATTGCGGCCTGACCAAAGTTGCACAGAGGGGGAGCATCACCTCTCTGGACCAGCTTCAGATGCATGTTTGAATGCACGACAAGGTACGGCTGGCCTTGCTGGCTGCCGTCTGGCATTGGCGGCTCATGTTCATCTTGGAGTCAATAATGACTCTGAGATCCCTTTCTGCCTCTGTGCTTTCAAGAGGGGAACTCCCCAGCCTGTATGTGTGCTGTGGATTCATTCTCCCAAGGTGCAACACCCTGCATTTGTCTACATTGAACCCCATCCTATTCTCCTCTGCCCACTTTTGTAGTCTGTCTAAATCTATTTGCAGCCTCTCTCTCCCTTCAAGTGTGCCCACCTCGCTCCACATCTTAGTGTCATCAGCAAACTTGGACAGTGTGCTTTCCACCTCCTCATCCAAGTCACAGATGAAGATTTTAAATAGTGTGGGCCTGAGGACTGAGCCCTGGGGTATCCCATTGCTCACATCTCGCCAGTTTGAGTACAACCTGTCCACCACTACTCTCTGGGTGCACCCCATCAGCCAATATTTTACCCATCCAACTGTGCAGGCATCAATGCCATAGTCGGTTAATTTATTGATGAGGATGGGGTGAGAGACAGTGTCAAAGGCCTTCTTAAAGTCTAGAAAGACTACATCCATAGCAACACCATCATCCAAGAATTTAGTTACTTGATCATAAAAGGCAATCAGGTTGGTCAGGCAGGACCTGCCTTTGATAAACCCATGCTGGTTGCCCCTAAGCATGATCTCCCCTGCAGGCCCCCCACAGATGTACTCCTTGGTGATTCTCTCCAAGATCTTCCCGAGCACCAAGGTGAGGCTTACAGGCCTATAGTTACTTGGGTCCTCCCTCCTCCCTTTCTTGAAAATTGGGACCACATTAGCCAGTTTCCAATCCCCCGGCACCTGGCCAGATGACCATGAATGCTCATACCGGGCCAAGGGCTCCACGATGACCCCTGCCAGCTCCCTCAATACCCTTGGGTGGAGGGCATCTGGACCTGCAGATTTTAAAATGTCTACCCTTCCAGAAGATCCCTAATTATATCTGCACTGACTGAAGGCCTGACAGAGCTATTCCCAAAATTATCCCTACCTCTTGTATCCCGGTCCCTGTTCAAGAAAACAGAGGCAAATAAACGGTTAAAAATATCAGCTTTCTTGTCTGACGTAGCCACAAGATTACCGTTTGCATCTTGCAGGGGCCCTACATTGCCTGGTGCCCTCTTCTTGCTCCCAAAGTACTTGAAAAAGGACTTTTGGTTGTCCTTAATTCTGGACGCTAGCCTGAGTTCCATCTCTGCCTTGGCCTTCCTAATAGCCCTCCTACACTCACAGGCCAAGGAGGAGTCCTCCTTGGTGATAGCTCCTCCCTTCCACTGGTTGTACACCCCCCTTTTAGTTCTCAGGCATTCCTGAATGCCCTTTCTGAGCCAAGGGGGTTTCTGAGCACTCTTACCCCGCTTGCTTCTCTTAGAGACTGTTATCCTTTGGGCCTGGAAGATCTCCCCCTTAAGGTACAACCATCCCTCATGGACTTCCATCTCCTCTACCTTCTGGGCCCTCAGTGCCTCCCCCACTAGTCTCCTAAGCTCATTGGATCAAGGGCTTTAGCCTTGGTGTGAGCCCTCAACGCCCTGCATTGGATAGTGAAATCCAGCAGGTGATGATCGCTATTGTTCAGGTGGTCAAGGGCCTGCAGTCCCCTCACCAGGTCATCCCCCATGGCCAGGACCAGGCCAGCAAGGCGTTACCTCTAGTGGGGTTTATAGATTTATACTATGTATGTATGTAAGTAAGTACATCACCTTTCAGCTCAAAGCCTCAGAGCTGTACCATAATGACCTATATAAAATGAGTTGGTGATTCGCAGCTCTGTCATTTTACCCTCAGACTGGCAGTCAAAACTCCAAGGAAATTAATAGGAGTGCCCTACATACAACCAAGGACAGAATATGGTCTTATCTAACTGAGATCTTCACTTTCATTTCACTCCATCATTTCCATCCTCCCAGCCTTCTCATCCTAATCTAAATCCTATTCCCTTTTCTTGGAATGTAATTAATCCTGTGCAGGATATAATTTTGCTGGTTGTCCATTCATTAGTTCTGTTTCTTTTGCCTTTCTATGTAGCCTTCTTTTTGCCAGAATGCATTGGTCTTTCACTCTGTACTCTGCTTTTATGCTTTCAAATAGTGACCGTGGAGTTCTGGCAACTCTGACTACTTTTAGAGGCTGTAGAGGTGTGCTGTCTTCAAATATCTCATGCTTTAGGAGTTTGAATGCATCAGGGTGCCCCAGAATGACTCAAAAGAGCCCCTATCGTGTGCAGGATAAGGAGACAACTTTCAATCTAAAAGAGAGATTTCAAATATACTCATCCCAAATCTTCGTAGTTTAAATATTTCATAGCATGTTTGTCACAATGATGTTATATCTTTGCTCTAAAATCCATACAGGAGTCACTATGAGGTGTCCATTGTCTAATCTTATTGGCAGGCATTATTAAATAGATTACCTCAGTAGAAACTCTAAAATCAGTACCAGCTCTGTTGGAACTGTTATTTGTCACGTTGATAGAGAAAATAACCAACAAATCACGGAATACCAAATACACTCAGAGCAATCTAAGAGTCACCATAATATTTCTCACAGTATACGTAAAACAAAATATATAACTTGAACTTCAGAGCTGGTTGCTTATCAGTGTGGAGTGCAGGGAAGATAAAGTAGTCTTTATCCATTGGATGATATTCCTTTCTCTTGCACCCGAATTCATGGGAACCCTTATGGAATCCCCACTGAGGTCTAAGTAAAACTGGTGGAATCTGGTGCTTAGCTTGTAAAACCATTTTATAAAGTATTCTTAGGGACAATAATACACACAAATGGCATTTAAATTTAATATATGTTGATGCTGATAATAGTTACGTTTTGAATTTGTGTGCAAAAAAAATCCCAGCTGTATGTCAGCTAGCTAATCTAAATTTTTCAAAGAATACTCAGCCTGGAGATGGCTCCTGCTATTTTATAATATTTAAGGTAGACTTTTAGATTATTAAACTATATGCAAAGACGCAGAATGCAAACACATGGCACTGCTGACAACTCGAACATAAAGATCTAAATCTAGTTTCCGTCCACAGGGCTGTTCATACCTTAATCTCTCTAGCTGAGTGCAGAAAGTACAAGCTGTGAATGCAGTTTTGTTTGGTTTTCACATAGGATGTCTAGAATAATTTTTTTACATAATAAACTAATTTGAAAAAAAATGGAAAAAAGTGTTTTGTTCCTGAAGATAACTCTTTGTGTATAGAGTATTTACATGTATCAATATACAACTGAAACTACAAGTTAAAAATTTAGACTGATAAGCATAATAAACTGGGCTTCCAATTTCTTCTGCCTTCATCTCTGTTCCACAATTACTTTTGGGTGTATACCTGGTGGACCAGCTGAGGTATCTTCAAAATTACAGGCTATAAACTCTAGCTATGATGGAGTTATAATAATAAGCTCTACAGCCCATTAACTTTAGGAGTACTACGGGCACCCACTGTAATATTGTGTGAATTTTACAGAATAAAACAGCAGTGACATGTTACATTCTTTTTTTAGTCCTCATACCTTCATGAAATCCCACTGAAAGACTTCAGGATCCTTCTGCAGTGATCTCATTATAGATAAGTGCCTTGGTAATATAAGGCCAAATTATACTATATTTTATTTACCTTAGATAGAACCTTATTCCTTGACTAATCCCATTGTTTCCCTAAACTTACTGGAAGGATAAGGTACTATGCAAACTGAGAATGGGCATTAGAACTGGCTTCATAATGAAAGCTGGACTGGAAACTTGTTCCGTGTTGCAAAGCTTTGCTTTTCAAGTTTGAAAAAAAACTTCCAATTCAGGCCAGAATAAAACACAGACCTTTAAAGGTGTTCCTGAAGAGCAAGAGAGAAAGTCAGGTAGGGAAGAACACCACCAACAATGAGTTAGTGGCTTTATGGTTGGGATAGTCACTTAGGCTTTGGCAGTTCAAGTCCCCATGCCACCTAATTCAAACCAAGGACTTGATCTAGGATCTCCCACAATCCAGGCAAGTACCTTAGGCAACTATCCAAGACAGATGCAAGGGCTAACCACTGCCCCCACCCAGCGGCACAAAAGGCACCAAACCCCCACTCACTCCCCTGCGTGGGCTCTGGGGTGCAGGGAGGAGGCAGCAGAAATGACCCTTCATGATTTCCCTTTTCCACTCCACCTCCCTCTTGCCTCAGGTCTGCACTGGTGGGCTGGAAAGGGCAATCAAGCATAGAGCCCAGGGAAGGGTAAAGAACTTGTGTCCAGGATTGCTCAAACAATACATGGTGCAGGCAAGCGAGAGGCACCTGAAGCAGTGAGGCAGATACCATAGCACCACACCGTTTTCTCCTTACAACAGAGTTTGGGGAAGGGGGGTACTGAGGGGTGAGGAGAAGTATGCTGCAGAGAGCATCAGTATCTCTGCAGCTGGTCCTGGGGGCAAAGGCTTGGGAGGGGTAGGGGAGAAGTGGTGACCCCACTCTGGCATAGCTCTTTCTACAGCAAAAATTAAAAATAAAAACTAATGCTTGGAGGATATAACAGGCAGAGAGCTCCAGCAAAGTACCCTGCTTGGGGTGAACCAACAGTAGCTGAACATATGTTACCTAATACAATCTGAAGCCACTCCTCCCACAAGTCATAACTTTGCTAGGTTCAAATACATTTAACACATGTTTCACTGCTTGCATTTTAAAATGCAGTTGCATCTTAAGTGTAACATGCAACATGGTCCTAAGGTACATAATGAAAAACAAAGCTACAAAAGAAAGAGGTTTCTTTGTTAGGATGGTTCTCAACTGTGCTATAGAGTACGTTTCACCTCCAAATATACACAGAAAACCAAAGGCATAATTATTTTGCCCCCATACAAGTCACAGACAGAAGAGTCTACAGAAACCATTTGCATTGTAATTTCAGAATTTGGGGACTGTGATAGTTTATTTTGAAGTAATTTAGAGATGTCTATGAATCCAACAAAGTACATTCAAGTTAGCAGCTGAAAGAAAAGCTATGTGGGTAATGGTCAAAGAGAGTTAAAGATGCACAGCATATCACAGAGGATGCCCTGCACCATCTTCAGGGTAAATGAGATTGAGGGAAGAAAACAATCACAGATCAAGAAACATAAGCAACTCTTTTTGCTAAGACTACAACACTGGGAGATAAGATCAGCTGAAGAGGCCAAAGAGAAAATGGAAGGCAAGGCTGATAAGTGAAATTAAGTTACAATATTATTAGAAAACCAAGTCCGAATCATCTATTGGTAATGTGTTAAGGTAACTGGGTTGCACAAAAAGAAAACGAGTAGAAATGCATAATCCTTTCAGAATGTTTGATCTGAGCCGATTGGATGAGGAGGTACAAGGCAGTCCCGAAGAAACTGATGGGTGTCACAGGGATTTGTACAATAAACACACATAAGTCAATGAATCCTTTTTGAACAACTGTCTTGTTTCAGTTACTGTTAATGCTCTTATTTCATCAATGAGTGCTGTTCTCTGCAGTAGGAGTTAATTATTGTTTTCCACCTGAAAGATAAGAATATCACTTGACATATTTACTAGTACCATTCTCCTAAAATCCAGCACTGTATCAAAGAGCTCTGCCTGACTCAGGAAGTGCATGGGCCAACCAGAGGTAATACTTTCCTAGACTTGGTCTTGGCCAAAGGAGATGATCTGGTGAGCAACTTGAATATAGAGGGCAGCCTGGGTGACAGTGCCCATGAAACCATCATGTTCACTGTCCATTGCTAGGAAGGAAAATCAGCTAGCAGGGTCAAAGTTTTGGACTTTCAAAAAAGCAAATTTCAACAGGCTCAGGGAAATCGTAGGGGAAGTGCTACAGGACCAGGGACTGAAGGCGAAAGGAATGCTTAAAGAGTTTCCTCAAGGACAAGATCCTCAAAGCACAAAAGAAGTTTAATCCCATGCAGAGGAAAAGTAGCAGAACGGATGGTAAGCTGTCTTGGCTTAATAGGGATATCATGGTCCTCTTGAAAAAGAAGAAAGAGGCATACAAAAAACAGAAGCTTGGGACAGTCCCCAAGGAGGACTATACAACAATGGCCCATGCTTGTAGGGAGCAGATTAGAAAGGCTAAGGTGATGACTGAATTTAAACTAGCAACAGAAATCAAGGACAATAACAAGTCCTTCTTTAGGTATGTAGGGAACAGGAGAAAAACAAATGGAAACATGTGGCTGTGGCCTAACAACTTAAGAAAGCTGGTTACTGACACTCAGAGGAAAGGTGAACTCCTGAATGATTACTTTGCTTTGGTATTTCACCAGACTAAGGGGAAAATGATACTAGATAAGGTTCAGAATGAGTATGGTGGGAATGACCACCTTCCTAGCTGATGCATGTCAGTTAGAAAAGTTGGACGTTTATAAGTCAGCAGGACTGGATAAACTTCACTCAAGAGTGCTGAAGGAGCTGGCCAAAGTCATTGTGGGACCTCTGGCAAAACTTTTCCAAGACTCACAGCGCTTGGGTGAAGTCCCTAAAGACTAGAAGAGGGCCAATGTTGTGCCATGTTCAAGACAGGAAGGAGAGAGGACCCAAGCAACTATAGGCCAATCAGCCTAACTTCTATCCCAGGGAAAATCCTGGAAAAATTTATCAAGGAGTCTACGTGTGATAAGCTTGCAGAAGGTAGGATTCTGAATGACAACCAGCGTGGCTTCATCACAGACAGATCCTGTTTTACCAATCTCATCTCCTTCTATGACTAGTTAACTTGCCATCTGGATAAAGAAGGGGAAGTTGACACTGTATACCTAGCCTTCCAAAAGGCATTTGATCTGGTATCCCATTATGTTCTCACAGGAAAATTGGAGGATTGCAGGCTTAAGTGCTCAACAGTTAGGTGGGTAGAAAGCTGGCTGAGGGGTAGGGCCCAGAGAGTTTTAATGTGTCGTACTGGTGAGAAGTGACCAGTGGTGTCCCTGAGAGGTCTGTGCTAGGTCCAGTGCTTTTCAATATCTTTATCAGTGATTTGGATGTGGGGGTGAAGAGCTCACTTGCCAAATCGGCAAGTGATGCTAAGTTATAGGGGAGCATGGTCACGCTTGGAAATAAGCTGCAGATACAGGTGGACTTAGACAGGTTAGCAAGTTTCATAGATTTCATAAACATCAGGGCTGGAAGGGACCTCGGGAGATCGTTGAGTCCAGCCCCCTGCCCAAAGGCCAGGAAGTCAGCTGGGGTTGGGCGGATTGAAACCAAATGAAGTTCAACATTGAGAAGTGTAAAGTTCTCCATCTGGGGACAAACAATCCCCAGCATACGTACAAGCGTGGTGGTGCCATACTGCTGAAAGAGACCTAAGGTTAATAATAAACCATAGCATGAACGTGAGCCATCAATGCAATGCTGTAGCCAGCAGGGCAAACAATATTCTGGCATGCAGCAACTGATGCACCTCAAGTAAAACCAAGGAAGTGATTCTTCTGCTTTACTCAGCACTGGTGAGACCGCAGCTGGAGTGCTGCATCCAGTTCTGGGTGCCGCACTTCAGCAAGGATGTGGAAAAGCTTGAGAGAGTCCAGAGAAGAGCCACCCCTATTATCAGAGGCTTGCAAGACAAGCCATATGAGGAAAGGCTGAGGGACTTGGGTCTCTTCAGCCTGAAAAAGAGAAGGCTGAGAGGGGATTTGATAGCAGCTTACCACTATATCAGGGGAATAAATCAAGCGCTTGGTGAGCAACTGTTCACCAAGGCACCCTTGGGAAAAACCAGGAGTAATGGCTACAAACTCCTGGAAGACCATTTCAGGTTTAACACTAGGAAAAACTTCTTCATAGTTAGGATGTCCAGACTGTGGAATAAACTCCCTCCAGAGGGGGTGCAATCACCTACTCTGGGAATCTTCAAGAGGAGGTTGGGTGGACAGGTTGCTGGGGTCACCTGACCCCAGTTATCTTTCCTGCCTAGTGCCGGGGGGGGGAAGGGGCTGGACCCAATGATCTTCCAAGGACCCTTCCAGCCCCTTACAATCTATGAACTCACCTATGGGATAAAAATAATATCATTCCAAAAGAATTTTTAAAATAAAAGGGCCAGTTGAGCTGACTAGGACAGTGGTGATCAACCTTCTAGTTCCACAGGCCAGGTGCGTGTTACAGAGCTGGACTCCATGGGTAGGCTTGGTCCATAAGCCAGATCCAGCATGTGGTCGGTGAAGAGGTGTAACAAAGCAGCTGGGTGCCCAGGACAGCTGGACACCTGGGGGAAGTGGCATCATCTGGCTGCTTCTGTGCAGTTAGTCTGATTGTATAGTTTAGATAGCAGCTGTTATTTTTCCATCCTTTCCCAAGTTAGCACCAAGGGAGGTTGCCCTGGGTGCCTTACCCTAGTTTTACTCCTGGGTCAGTGAGTAGGGTTCGTCCACTGGCATGATCTAGTGAACCAGTCCAGCCCAATATGCCAGACCCAACAGTGATCCAACCAGATGCATCAGCACACTGGGCCTTGTTATCTGTCCTACAGGGCTCCTCACAGGGCCAGAAATTTGGTGGTAGGGAAGCTGTGGTTCTAGAAACCATTGCATTAATGCTGTTGCTAATCCCCCCAACACCAAATTTTGGCCCCATGGGGAGCCCCAGGGGATGGACATAGCCCCACAAGCTGGATTTGTCCCACAAGCTGGGGGTTGAGTATGACTGGTCTAAAAACAAGAGTACTTTTTGTCTACTTAAAAAAATAATGGGTTCTTTACATTTACTATTTAGGGCTCATTTGTGGCAGTGCAACAGCCCATAGTAATGGGCAGAAAGTGATTTCACTGTGCCAAGAGCACAGCAGTGGGAGACTGTACTTGACATCTCTTTTCTCTGCAGCAGCAGTAGGCTTATTTCTAAAGCATACATCTCCCTTATACTTCTATACTAGTTAGCACAGAGGGAAAAGTGCAAATGTACCACTCAAAATTCAGTCCATCCTGCCTCCTCCTGATTGCCTGCTATGGATAGCAACTAAGCAAAGTCTTCTTCAATCCCACATGACAAGTTGTGAGGCAGGGAACTTTGTACAGAGGCTGGAAGTATCTGTGCTACCTTTACTGGGCTACAAATTGACCCTTAAAAGTATTCAGCAAAGAACACACAGATCAATGCCAGCCCCTTGACATGCAAAAGGAACTCTAAAATAAATCAATGAGGATGCAGTTACCAGGGAGAGAGAATACAGTTACTAAGGAAAAACAGATTGTAGGTTAATGGCTCCATGGATTTATTTTAAAGAAGTGATAAAGCAGTGAAAATACAGTTTAAAAAAATGACACCGGTCAGATTTACTTCTTTTGACATTTACCTCTATGTGCACCCCCCCGCCCAACACACCAGTCTATACCTCACTGAGACTGCATGAGTGTAATACAGACGTTTGGCAGTGTCCACATAATGTAAACATACCCTGGCATTTGGCCATGACAGACTGTTTAGTAAGAGAAAAATAGATGGATGGCTCTGGTCATAAATCTGACATAGTAACTCAGCTGCCAGTTCTGAGAAATGCTTGGTACCCATTACTGCTGCTTACCTTCTGGGCATTACTTTTAAGGGGTCAAGTGGTCAAAAATGAGGCTTTAGCGTCAATGAGGGGAATTTGGTATGAATTTAAGGGCTCAAATATGTGCATCCATTAGTCTGGGGACCTATGCAGGGGTGATATATATGGTGTAGATCAGATTTATCTTTAGTTTATTATTAAAATTAGAAACAGATTTATTTTAGAAGCAAGCATTAAGGTGAAACAATGCATGAGAACTGAGCCATTTCTAAGAAGTAAACTAATTATAATCAATTGAAATGTTTATATAAAAAATAAATATTCGGAACATATGAGCTTGAATCAAAACTTGAGTTACTGGCTGCATGCTTCCCTAAAGATAAAGAATTGGGGGTGGAGAGTATGTGGGAAGGGGGGCACAGGCATTACCCAACTCAGGGACAGGTAAAGTCTGGCCTGCAGGCTGGGTCCAGTCGGTAGCTGGACTCCGTTTCCCAGCCAGCCCTGCACACAGCTGGGGCCAATCTCCCAGGCATACTGCACTGTGAAAACTCAAGGCTGGGGTTGCCATAGAGATCAGGCTCAGCCATGCTGACAGGGAATGTGGCAGAGCAGGGGGCTGATGAGGAGCTGCTGGGATCTTGTGATGGGGACAGCTTGCTCCAGAGTCAGGGCAAAACTGTGATCTACAGCTTGCATGCTCCGAACTGGGGCATGCAGGCAGGGGGTCACAGCTCTGTCCTGGCTCCTTGCAGCAGTGACAGCAGGGTCTGGAGCAGGGGCAGAGCCGCAATTCCCTGCCTGTGCACCCCTGCCCGGAGCATGCAGGTTAAAGATTGCAGCTCTGCCCTGGCTCCAGAACAAACTTCCCACATTGCAAGATCCCAACAGCTCTGGAGCAGCCCCCTCTCCTGCTCTGCCACAGGTCCTGCCAGCATGGTTGGAGCCGGTCTCCATGGCAACCCCACCCTTGAGCTTTCACAGCACAGCTGCGACTGGGATCTCCATGGAGAGAGGCCCCAGCCAGGTGGGCAGGGGCTGCTAGAAAATGGAGTTCAGCTGCTGACCAAATCTGCCATTTTTTCCACCCGACCTAACTTTTGAGGTCAAGTTTTGTAAGTATGGCACAATAAATCATACACTTGAGCTTGTACTAGTCCAGGGAACACAGAAGCTGGGCTACCAGGTGCAAGAGACTACCAAGTCACCACAGGCACTTCAACCTGGCTTCTGACTCCAGGAGGCTCCATCATGCTTCTCATGATGGTGCTATCCATCAAGCCCACCCAGGCGAGTTCATACTCCTATATCATAGCTTCTTTCTACCTGAGACAAGTGGCTAATCACATCTAATGCATTTATGGTTATTTTAATAAAAATAAATTTTGTATACTGTTTTGAGGGGTTTAATTAGATTCCAGTTGCCACCCTAATGTAGCTATTTGACACAAACCATTAACACACAGTTAATTATCTAGTTACTAGGCAAAATGGCTAGGTACAGATGTTACACTTAATGTGCGTTAAGAGTGAAGAAAGCACTTTAAAGCCATAACAGAAAAGATGTTCATGGCACTTAAATCACTTTAAAAAGCGTAGATCCCACTCTAAGTTAATCCTCGATGGATGTGGTATTAGACTAAATCGCTTTAGGTTAGAGTGCTATTTTGAACATCAGTACCACATCCATCATGCTTCAATCTAGGTCACATTCTGCCACCATCCCAGGGGCGCCTTGCTGGGATAGCTTGCCAGCTTCATCTGTTGTCATCTGCTCCAGGTCAGCACTGCCCCAGCCCCAGCCAGGTGGGGTGGTTGGGAAACAAAGCCTATCTGCCACACAGATCCCCCACCACACTTGCAAGCTCCAGTCTTGGTGGGGTCCAGGTTTACATGACAGAGAAGCTCCAAGCAGACCAGGCTTGCTTCCCTTGACCCCACAAGACTCCAGCCAGCAAGCTGTGGGACAGTTCTCTTGGCAGGAGAGCTTCCTTTCCCCAACCCGAGCCTCTTGACAGCTGTAGCTAGAAACTGCAGCATGGGACTGCTCAACCAGCTTTCTGCCATGCTGGGGGCTTTTTCCCCCAGCCCCACAATCTCCCAGCCACTGCTGACAGTCACCAGCTGTTGTGGGGTGGGGGGAGGGTAAGGTTGGCTGCAGTAGCCTCCTGGAAGGCACGCAGAAGCACCCCTCACCTGCTGGCCTTGGCCAGTGCAGGCAGGCACTGGGTCACCCTGACCAAATGGTGAATGTCTGTTCAGTTCTTTCCCACTCTAATTTATAGCAGTTCAAGTAAAGTGTGATAATTAAAGCACTTCGGCCAGGGGCTTTTGAACGTCTGTAGGTAACCTATGTCATTCACCATTTTCCAACATAATAAAGAGTAATATTAATACACATTTGAGAATATTGAGCTGGTTAGTTGCTTAAATAAATGTACACAGTTATAGTAATATCACCTAGGTATCAAAAAGATGCATGTGTTCTATTTAGTTGTAAATCTACATGTTTGAACAGTTACATGAATCAATGAGAACACACCTTTCTTTAGAAAAGTAAATGAAGTACAAAAGGAAAAGTTGATTAAAACTGATGGTTTAAATCAAGGTTTTCTGCCTAGTAATTTAAATTGTGATTTAAAATATCTTTGATTTAAATCAGTCCACCCCAGGCCTAAGTAATTATCACTCAGGCCTGAAATGCTGTAAGTTGCATATAATTATAGTCATGCACCTGAAACATTTCTGAGTGGATACAGCACTGAAGTGCAACTCAGAAAACCTCGAGTCTAGTTCCAAGTCTACTGCTGGCCAGCTGAGCTAAATTACGTGCCATTACATGCCACAGTTTCCCAGTCTCTAAAATGGACACAATACTGACCTAATATGTAAAGGCATTAAGATCTACTGATGAAATGATGTCTGTAAAAACTAGGGTTTATAATTAAGGATATTCTCCAATAAGTGGGTAAAGTTTAGACCCAGCATGTGAAGGCCTATATTTCTCTCTTAATATTCTGATTTACAGTCCAGCATGGAACCTCTAGCTCAACCTTAATTTTCAACCAACATTTTGTCCTTCCAAATATATACCCTTCCCTTGCATCTCCCTGCCCCCCATCAGTAGCTCTATTTATTTCCTTTCTTTATAGATTTGCATTTGAAATTAACAGGAAGTAGCCATATTAAATTTAGTAACAGTGGGCTGAATACTTTACTGTTTTAAGTTAGTTGTGTTGGCTTTTAGGCTACCAATAAATTTAATTTATATAAATACAAGTGTCATGGTAAGTCACAGTCTAGTGCATTAGAAAGCACTTGCTAGTCTGTTAAGGACAAAGATGATTAAAATCAAGTTAGTGAGATGAATCATGATAGTGTCACTTTAGCTAATGCACTATACAAAATATTAAGTGACCCTTTTTGCCCATGTAAAAACTTTAAGGACCTGCTATCAGCATTAATGCAACTCACTTTGTAATTGCTAATGACTAATAGGGACTGAAATTGTGAGAGGAAGAGATCTGGCTATATCATCAGTGTCAAACTGTAAAGTTATGTCTGTTACATTTTGCAGTACATGTCAGGAAACATTAAAGCTTTAACACAATAATTCATGGCCCCACAGTCATTTATCCAGGAAGGTATTATGGATATAGCTATGAAACAGAGAAGTGTTCCTTTTAACCCCACTTTTCCACAACCATATTACTTGTATGTTCAGAAGCAAATTTAATGTTTTTTGTAAAGAAACAAAGATAGGGAGCACTCACACAAGGAAATTCAGTATGCGACTCCATCAGGAAGCATACCGTGCCTTGATTTTTTGTTTTTTCAGGTGACTTCCAAACAAATCTACTATCCTCTAGTCAAACCCAATATAGTCAATTCTCTTAACCACTTGGTCCTAACCAGTGGTTTCTTTTATAAGTGCCCAATTCAGGGAGGCACGTAAGCACATTGAGAAACCATTTAACTTTCATTGACTCCAGCGGAAGCTAATACATGCTACGTAGCTTGCCAGAATATGGATGGATTTAAACATATGGTTTAAGTGCCTGCCTTTTCAGGGCCTTAGGATTTTCCACCCATAGTAATACATCTAATTATTAATAATCAATTTCTAATCAAATTAAATGGTGCCTTATTTTTCACAAACTCAGTATGACCAAGGTTTATGGGTGTAATGCCACATTTGAAAAGTAGGAGAACAATCAAAGAGGCTGAACAATGGTAACCAATTACTTTCAGCATTGACTTCCAATCCCCCTTTTTATGACATAGTTTCAGTTCTGCAAAAAAAGAAAATCAACTTTCATGAAAATGACTGGAAAATTTTACTCTGTGATGGGCAATCCAGGCTTGCATGGCCTAGAAACTTGTCTAACATAGGCCAGGTACCATGTAACATGCTTCAGGTTTTTAAAACGATATCCTAAAAGCTAGCATCTCGATTTCTTGTACCTTTATCCGTGACTGGCCAGATGCTCCTATAACCCAAAGCCTCCGCGAGTCCTCAATTCATTAGAATTGGAACCCTACCGAGACAACTGAATGAGGCTATCAGGGTGGGTTGGTACAGCCAATACGTACGCTAGCAAGTGTCTCAACTTGGCATAAGCAGCCACTTACAGGTTCATATTATGAAATGCTGCAACAGTTTCCCCATAAGAAATGTCCATTAAGCTGAGTGTTCTCTGACATGCCATCTCAAATCAATCAGATAAAATAAGGAATATTTTTAAATGATATTGAATTATACTCAGATGACTTGCTTCACTAACCCTCTTGGCCATACTGTAAGCACTACGTGTGTTAAAAGCAATGCACCTCATGTTCTCTGCTCCCTTTGAAAAAAAATGTTTCTTAATTTACCCTTGGGATCATATAGTAACCTTGTCAACACCTTCTCAAAAGTGCTTTAGTGTGGATTAAATAAAATGTTAGCAAATCACAGTCACTGAAGCCAAGGTGAGGTCAGACAGAAAGAAAAAAGCCGCTTTTATTGTGTGGCTCCCTTAGTTCTTATGACTTTCAAATAACCACAATTTGGAGGTTAAACCAGACAAGCTGTGTTCTCTGTATTTTCATAGTACAAGCTCTCATTGCAAACACAGTCTCCTTTAAAACAAGCAGAACAATCATTTTATTTTACTTGTTGCTATAGGTGGAACTGCTTCTTCCAGGTCAGTTCTAATCATCTTATAAGAGACTGCAAATTGAGAATTGCAAAGCACCTTAAGGAAATGTAACATCTGTCTAATATTTTGATTCAGCCCTTCCCCGTGCATTTGAAGGTGACGGGCCTCCCCTGTGATTGTTGAGCGCTCTGTGTGGTATCTTTTTTCCTGATGCAGAAAATGTGTGAAATCACAGAAATATGCAAATCAAATGTCCTTCCTTGATTCTGCCATTATGAAATTCTGTGACAAATCATTGCTACTCTGTGACTGCAGCTGGACTCCTATCACAGATTTAATACTGGTTTTAGTATTAAAAAAAGTCTTCGCTCATATAATTTTCTATCCATTTCTCTCCTCCTCTAGCATATGCAGCTCATAAAGAAATGTCATATGTATTTTTTTGGGCTGATTCCACTAGTATTTTTGATGCATCAGAGGGATAATTTACGGATATAAAGACTTTGACTTCTTAGTTGCCAGGTCAAATCCAGTTTCCGTTAATAGCGATTAAAATTTATCATCATAAAGTTTGGTTTGGTGACTTAAAGAAATGCTGATTGGTGGCCTCAATGCAGATATTAGTAGGGATATATCAACATAGCATAAAGGACAGTGATTAATAATCTTTTATAGTACAGAATAAGACCTAGAAACACAAGCTTAGATCAATACCCTGTTGCATCAGGTGCCATGTGTATATATATGTGGCTCAACGCAACCTTGCCCTGGCCAGTTTATAATTTCCATACATAAGACACACAATGGGTGAGAGAAAGAACATTAGTATAAATAAATTCCACAAATAAGAAATAGAGATTTGAGAGATCAAATTGGTTTTCCATGGCCACTAAAGGCTCAGGACAGAACAATGCTTGCTTTAATCCCACTACTTCCTTGGAGCTCTCTGAACGGTCTCAGGAGAGGTTTAAGACTGATGACACAGAGGAAGATACAGCTTGCTTTGGGATTAGACCATACAAGTGGGTGTCATGAATCCATGGTTCCCGCTCTAAACTTTGCTACAATCTTAAATGTGTATATAGCCCCTCTAGAGCTGTTGTGATAAATCACTGTTCTACAAAGTCTCCATGATTCCCAGTTGAAATTGGCTATCTATTTGTCCCCCTCCCTTTGAAAGTCAGGAGAGAACAACAGTTGTGGAAAACTCACATTCCTGAGGTTTCTTCTCAACATCTGGACTCAGCTGTATTAATACTGTAGTTTGGGAAATACCACATTGTCTGTATCTTATGGTTCACTTATAGAATAAGGTCTTCTGTTTCTGGGGAAGACAAACCAATCTCTTTCACAAGCTCTGGAGGGGAAGCCAAACTTCACCAACTGTTACTGGAATACGTGTAGGATGCATTTGGCTCTCTACTCCTGCCACTCCTGTAAGTCAGCTGCATTCCCCATAGAGCAGGTAGCTTTCCCGGTCCTTAGTTGAGTGTTCCAAAACAGACACCATTTTCTCCTGGACTGTCCCTCAGATATGTACAAAGTTAATGAAAAATAAGATTTAAGCTAATGTAATGGGACAGGGGTCAGCACAACATATGGCCTGTGGAGCCACTGGATCTGACTTGCAGAGCTGGAGGGCTTTAGTTGTGCCCACACCAGGGCTTGGTCATGAGGAGCTGTGCCGAGGACAGGAAGCTTCCAGCTGCTCCTGTGCCACTGCCACTTCTTTCTGGTCTCCCAGCTCCAGTTCCTGGACTAGGTGGTTACAGGAGTGAGTTAGCAGGGGGAGAGGAAGGGGGGCTTTGCTCATACCTGCACTAGGGCCAGGCAGTTAGGAGCTGCACCCATGCCTCAACTGCTTCCACAATGCCCCGCTCCCCACCTGCAGCAAGGGTACAGCTTCCAGCTCCTATGGGGAACTATGCTGTGGCTAGCAGCTTCCAGCTGTGCCTGCATCAGAGCTGGGGAAGAGGGAGCACAGAGAAGCAGTGGCAGTCCACCAGTTTGCATATACCTGGTGCCAGTGCAGTTCCCTTCCAGGTAGAAGCTGGGGAGTGAGGGGCTGAGAGAAGTGGCAGAGGCATGGGTGCAGCTCCCACCTGCCTTCCCCTGACATGCTGACAAAACCACCCAGCTTGTGGCAGACAGACAGGTTGTTCTGGCCCAATGCTTGTGAAGGGTTGATGGCCCATGTAATAGAAGATCCCTCTAGACAAACTTTGTAACATCTGCTGCAGTCGGTAGCATTCATATAGGGTAATGGAGCCTTATATTTTCTTGAGTTGCACTTGTGAAGGACTATGGATTTTATTGTGATATTTAGGCACCGTGTTCATGCTGTGATAATATTGTGCAACTCGGTTTCCCTCATGAGCCTGTGTACAGGGAATAGAGTTAAGTGCCATTGCTGGCTACATGCATGACTAGACAAGATGGACCTTTAACATCAGCAGAGGCTTGAATGGTTTTGTTGACATACCATCACAGGTGAGATGCCAGACACCCAGTGAGAGATAAACCTGACTGTGGGAGACCAGGATGGAGAACAAAGCAGCTTGGCAGTGCCTGGCCAGAAGAGTTTGGGGACTGAGAGCTATGTTTTCCTGGCATTACTTTTTCCATCCCCTCCAGTTCAACAATACAGTCCTGTGAATAATGTTATTTCAAAAGCCTCATTTTATTTTGTATCATAAATTCAGAAATGGATACTAAAATTTTCCTACAGACACATGGTAAATCAGGAATGGATTTAAGAATAAAAGCCAGATCGTCTGACCTTGATTTTTCCAACTTGTACACAATAGTGTTTGTAACAGAATCAGTGGCGATGAGCAGGGGAAGCACAGGGGGTGCACGTGCACCCCCTGAGAGGGTTGGTCCACCCCCTGTTAGGCCATGCTCCCTGTTTAGGTGATGGGCAGGGGGACAGGTGAGAGTGCTTGTTCGCCCTCTGTGAGTGCCGGCCAGGGAGCGGGGCCGCCAGGAGAAGTGGCCATGCTGCTTCTGAAAGTGGTGAGTGAGATCAGCCGTGGGAAGACCTGCCCCCCCCAGTCACTGTGATTAGCCATGGGGGACCCCCCTGACTCAAGAGGCACCAGTCACCCATAAACAGAATTGTTAGATACAGAGATTGTTTTGGTCAATATCAGTGAAAGTAACTAGATAAACATTCAGAGCGACTGAAAAATATAAATTGGCATACACCGTTTTTGCAAAAAGACACATTCCAAATGTTTATCTGACAGAGAAAGACATATCTCATTGCACAGATTGTATATTTATCAGCTATTTTTTTTAAGGAAATGAAATATCAACATCAACTGCTCCTAAGTTTTGTTATTTTTATGTCTTCCAGTGTAGGAACAAGCCAATTTTTCAACATTTCACTATATGGACAAAAGTACTTATATTATCTCCAGAAGTTTCACCACACATCTCAGTTCATTATGTATCATATGGTGCCCAAATGTCAAATAAGAACCCGGTGAATCACTACCACAGCTAGTCCTCCAGTAATAAAGTGCTTCTATTTATTTCAAGATCATTGAAAGAAAATTGCAAGCATTATGAATTCTTTTGCACCTGAATGTAATTATGAACAAGTATATCAGCCTCAGCTTTCAGGCAACACTACTTACTCTACTTAATATAATCCATTTAACTGGGTATAACAAAATACAGAAGGCTATTTCCTGTAGAGAAAAATAAACTAAATTTCAACTGGGTTTCAATGAAGGTGGATGCATTTCTTCTAACCACCCAACACAATCAGCTAGTTAACTGATTTTTTACCCCTACTAACCCAGAAACCTTGGGAAGATCTGAATCAAACTTCTTTTCTCCCCATCTCTACAATGGTGTAAGAATAAAGTCTTTTTCTGCACAGCCTCTGGGTAAATCAAATTCAGCTGGTTTTCTATTACCTCAGAGAGACCCATGTTTCTGAGATCTACTTCAGACCTAATTCAGATCAGCCGACAACAGATTTGTAAGAAACTTCCTCTTGAGAAATTGTAATTGTAACGAGAAAGAAGTTGGTACTGATGAAAGCGTAGAAGTGGTATGTTCAGCACAATATGGTCACTTAATGGGCTCTGAGTAAGTCTGACACTGGGCCAGCAGACTACAGGAACTAGGTTAGACAAGCCATCTAAGGCAGTAAATGGGACAGTAGTGGGTTGAGTTCTCATATTGGACTCTAAGACAGCATTTTGTAACTACACACAAGAATGGATCGTGATGGAGGGGTTTAGCCAGCCGGTTGCAGCAGGTCCCTGTAAATTGTCAGGGAAATTCTGATTGTATGTAGATATCTGATGTAACATGCATGCAAGTGGCATTACATCTCTCTTCCCTCCTCCTCCCCACCATCTCTAAGGCCCCTGGCAGATGTTAAAATAATTGTCATGATCAAATCTCATCACGCGAACCTGTGTCCTGCCATGTCACACTCACACTGTTATTTTGAAGTGAACCTTGAAACCTGCAGTTCACTGTGACCTGGCACCTAAATGTGATTGTGCTTTGCCCACAACTCCCAGGGCTGACAGAACCACGCTGTGGTTCAATTTAAGACACGATGGAAAACAGCCACAAAAGCGTTCCCTGTTTTTGGAACATTTTTTTTTTAATGGTTTCTCATTTTGTTGCCCAAGTAATTTCCTGAATATGTAGAATTACTATTTATGGGTTAATGATATTATAAGTGTAATATCTGCCAGGGCCTTAAAAAAAAGTTCTTTCTTTCCCTTCCTTCATATTTTGTATCTTTCATGATGTTTTGTCATGATATTAATGTGTACCTGCAGATATCCACATTTTAGCCTAGATTTAAGAACCTGAGAAGTTGGACAGGACTAGGACTCTATAGTGTTTTTGGAAAGAAAAACTTTAATTTACTGACAGTCAATGGGAAAGACTAAGTGAAAAAATAAGATCACTTCATTCTTTATTATATATAAAGGTTAGATGGAATCTAAATAGTTTAATAACAATCCCATAAAAGATAAAAAGGCAAGCATCTTAGATCCGATTAAACAGGCATAAAACATACATAAATAGAAACAGTTTAAAATCAGAATTAAAAGAGGCTCTAATTATAGTGTGTGTCTCTATATATTCCCTCCCAGACATAGCGACAGAAGTTGTGCGCAAACCAGTTTAAGTCTTCTGAAACTGGTAAAACCTCTAACAGAACAGAAACTCAGTCCACATAAACCAGTTTCAAAATGGCTGAAACTGGTTTAGATAAATCTGGTTAAATACAATATCAGATTTAACTGATTTAGGTCAAACTGGCTTATGAAACTTCTGTCCCAGACCCCTTCCTGGTTCAGGTTACATCAAAGTCCCCACCCCATGCATCCCAGCATAGGCTGTGCATTTACTTCCTCTCTGCTGCCCCCAAGGTCTCTGGGATTTGCAGCCCAGACCCGCAGAGGCAGGACTCTGAGGTTTGCTCATCACTTCCTCCTTCCAGCTGCCTCTGAGATTTGTAGTCCCTGATTATAGCTAGTAGGACTCTGCAGGGTTGTTCCCTTCTGTTCAATACATGCTTGCTTTAAAACCAGGACTATTCTTGTTCAAGCTTTTATGAATTCAACGTCACTACCTTTTCCCCCTCCCAGCACTTCTTCAGCCTGGCTGGTGCTGCCCCTCCACCCAGGCAGACCCTCCAGCTCACTTGGGGCTAGAGCTTGGCCATACCCTCTGTGCTCAAGCAGGGAACAGGGAAAAGCCTTGGAGCTGGCAAGCTAGGAGGGAGGTGCTCCAGCACCTCTCGGCTCGTGACTTGAGCCACTGAAGGCATGTGCCTGCATTTCGTGAATCAAAGTGAATGCCCGTTTACTTGCTTGCTGGTTCAATCTCTGCAGCTTAGACTAACCGCAAAGACTGAATGGATTTATCCTCATGCTTTTTGACTGTCAGTACTTAGCCTGGGAGTGTAAGAGTGAATGTTGTTGTAGCCATAGCAGTCCAGAAGGTATGCAAGAGGCAAGAATTTATAAGGGGCTATCTTTTATTGGAACAACTATTTATTTGGGATAAAGCCTTGCAGTCAAAGACTTACCTAAACTTTACCCAAACACAGTTGGTCACCCTAAGAAATCCTTGCTTCTCTCCTAAACATCCACTTTTAAAATGTTTCTAATCTGTATTGTTAGATTTTTCAATATGTCACAAATGTTCCATTTTCTCAGCTTAATATTATATTATAAAGTAGTTCATTGGCATCTGGAAATGGGTATCTACCATTCAGGGTGATGGAATCAATGCTACAAATATATCAATCCATTTGGGAATACAGCAAGATATTAAATAGCATCTGCATAAATTTTCTGGCCTAGATTACAATACTTAAATGTACTTTAGAATTCATCTGCCTAAGTGTTAGTGCTGTTATCTAGGTAAGCACAGGGATGCAAAGGATACCTAATCTTTTTTTTTAATCCACAGCTTTACACATCAGTTAAGATGACAGCAAAAAATATCTATTTCCAGAAGTTAGCATCTCAACCAAGATGCTCCAATTTCCTCATAGAACAGGAGCAATCAATTTGTGCACCCAGTTAAAACTTTTTTGTACCCGCCTTCACTATAATTCCTTCTGTAAATTATAAAACATGTCTTTTTGGGTGGGCTTTTGTTTAAAATCTATCCCACCAAGAACTGAGCTGTGATACAGAACAGTGTTGCGTAGACTAATTGAGTTGCATGTAGTGCCAGTACGTAGGCCAGCTTCCATGAGCAGGGCTGGTCTCTGGGCTGGATCCAGCATAGGGTCAGCACTTAGGGTCAATCTGTAGGTACAATTTGGAGTACCATCCTGGTCCCACATGCCAGATCTGACCATGGCCCAATGCCAGCTCTTGGATCTATGGCAATTAATGCTGCTACCACTCCCCCATTGCCAAAATTCTGGGTCTGTGGGCAGCCCCCTGGCTGGAGGTTGAGCACCACTGGTACAGAACACAGGGCCAGGATCAGAAGTAAAATTAGTGGTAGTTATAGATGGTAACAAAAATAAAAATATTTAACAATGTAACTAAGTGACAGGACCTGAGTGCTGTAAGCAGCAGATGTTCAAGGTCAAATACATCTCTAATGCAACTTGTTTTGTACTTATCAGTGACTGCTTCTATACAGTAGGTTACATATTGGAACAGTAATCTTAAAAATCTGCTTCTTTCCTTCTGTGCCAACAGGGCACGTCATCTCTATAGATGTGGCTAGAAATCCATCTAATAGTTTATTGTCTGGCAAGTAGTTTTACTGATTGCTGATTCCTGAGTCAGAGAATCTGTCACAGCATAGGAAAGTTCTGAGAAACTTCATATTTTAAGATGCTCCTTTAAAAACAAAAAACCCTAAGAATAAGAAGTAGAAAATTTAAAAATAAAGGTAATAAGTGGGAATTGGCCATTATCTACCTTCGTTAATGCAACTCACAGAATAGAAAGCTCTTTAACATTCTCATTACCCCTATACTTTGCATAAGTCTAACAAAGAATGGATTTCTCATCCTAAGTATGGAACGACCCTGATTTTGTTTTTCTTTCTGTTGATTAGGTCCAGATTCAAGCCTTTTTCCTGCAAAGTAGGCCCCATTTCTGGAACCAGAAATGAAAAGTAGCATAAAAAAAGAGACTGCATTGGGCTTTCATACCATCTTATATCCAAAGAGCTATAAGTAAAACTATATGCAATAATCAGGCAGCTTTAGCATTGTGCTTGTGGTCACCAAAGGGAATATGTTAAAATATCACCATATTCTTGCTTACTTTACTAACAAAATCCATAATGGATTTGTGGAAGGTGCGCAGAACCACCAGGGCTACAGGATAGCAAGAAGAATTCTGTTCCACTTTATATATCATGCCACTGTCAGGCTTTTCCTGTAAGCTGTGATGACACAAGCTTTGTTACTGGTAGTGATGCGAGAGCTTAAAAAATGGACTTGATTTTTGACCAGACATTAGGGCCGATAATCCAAAGACTCATTTTTTTGGTTGCAAATTCACCAAACTGCTATAGAAGTTGGACACAGATGCAAGACTTGACAATACTGCTTTTATAGCCACTTCCTAGCTGTCACTGAACTTTTGTTTTGGGGCTCCTATATGTGTGAAATGCAGTCTCAAATGCTCCTCAGGTTTTCACAAGAGCTCAATAATGTTGTAAAAACAACACTGCAATGAGACAAGGAGTCATTCTGACTTTGGCTCCAAACATAGTTCCACTCGTGCAAATGGTTCCTGTTACTGACATTAAAAATGCAGACAGTAGATAATATAGCCAAGATTAGTAGAATACTTGCTTAGGCTTCAGCAAGGTGCCCATGACATGAGCATATGGTTTACTGAATCAGCGCTGCTAACCTAAGTAAAAACAAAGACTGAACAAAGAATTTGGTCAACACTGTTTGTACTTTACAGTATGATTTCTTCCTTTAGCATATTTGTTATATTTGACAATGCATGTGCCAAGAATGATAGCTATAATATTTCTGTTCTTGTTCTTTTATGATCAAATATGACATAAGCCATTTGAAAATCCTATACACCATGCAGCACTACCAACCCCACTGCTGAAAACTCATGAATATGCCCTCCCAAAAGCCATACATTTTTAAAAATCTTAAATCTTATTTATATTTATTTTGTTTCTTGGTGTTTGTTTGGCTTTTGCATTTGGCACTTGGGGGGGAAGGGGGAAGAGGAGTGTTAAGGAAGACTAACTGAGTGCTTAAGGCACCTTGCTGGTTTCAGAAACAAATTTAAGTCCATTCAGATTCATGACAAAGGATGTCCTTGGTCAAACCAGATATAAATGGTTAATTGTCTATTTGGGTTGGGATTTCCAAGGCCAGATATGATGGTAGCCATACCACTATCCCGAGTACCACTGGTTACAGAAACTGATACGTCTTTACTGTTCTAGCCCTATGGGGTGTTAGGCTCAGGTCAAGGTTGAAATCATTATGAATAGGAGGCTCCACTTCTAGGAACACAGTACATATTGCTGCTATATTAGCAGTGGGAAAAGTACAAATCCTTTATGAACACTACACTACATTTGCTCCATGACTGCCCAAGGTCAGTTGGGCTATTTTGGACACCCTCATACATAACCTTTTTGCATGCCTCCACTGAACTCAAATTATAGCAGTTCATTTTTATAAATACTTTATAGTTAGAAAGCAATGGGAGTGTTCAACACTATAACATGTTGCATGATTAAAAATTACTGAAGCGAGTCACAAGTTTCTAAGGATTTGTAGTGTTCCAAATTTGAAGTCAGTTTTGAAAGATTTAAGTGCTCTTAAAAGTGTGAAGCATTCCAATAATTTCAAATCATCCTACATTGCATTGCAAAGGGCAGGGCCATAATCACTGTCATGCTGGACTGCTTCATTCCAAAAGGAATGCAACAGAGTGACTCAAGGGGCTCCTATACACGTACGAGGAGCCTGCTCCAATGTGCTGGAAATCCAGCATGTCAGAACAGACTCAATTAATTGAGTCTGCCGGAGCACAGAAATTGATGTGCTCCACCAGCCTTCCACATCACGTGCATCAGCGTCTCCATGCATCTCCGCACTAACAAAAATGGTGGCGGGCCATTTTGAAATGAAACGTGTTCAATGAGCTTTAATATAAGGCATCCTGCCACCATTTTTTCAGTGCAGGGATGCTGATACATGTGACACACAGGTGCTTTAAATTAGCGCAGCTCACTGATTGAAGCGCCCAGTGCCACATCCTAAAGCACGTGTAAAAATGCCCAACTGCTTTACACTGTGTATTTGCCGAGAATGTCATATTAAATTTACAAATAATTATTTTCCTTTCATCTTATGACTATCCCAATCAATATATTATATCAAAGGCAGCCAAACAACATTTCAAAATACATTTCCAAATGTCTGTAAAATTAAGTCAAAGCACAAACATTTCATGATCCTTTTAGTAAACCACTGCTCATTCTTCTGTTGCTAGATATCATCTCATGGAGGCAGATATACACAAAAGGACCCCTATCTACCTGGAGTCCATACAGGTATGCTGCACCCTTTGCTGACCCCTTTGACATCAACAAGCTCCACAGCACTGCAAGATCAACCCACAGAGATCCACTAGCAGAATCGTGGCCTTCCTTCTGCCAAATAACATAATACGTTTCAAAAAATAAAGGAAGAAAAGAGCCTGATGGGTCTCCCATTCTATCCCATCTAGAATCTGTTGGCTTTTGCAAAAGAGCTCTTTGCCATGCTGGCTGCATATCCTTTTTAAAATTGGTCTAGCAGACTGTAGCGTGGGTATGTGAACTGTGAAGCTGAAAGGCCTTTGTCCCTCTGGACTAGGGACAGAAATTACACCTAAACCATTATAAGTGACTGGAAACCAGTTCAAATCTGTAACACAACAGAAGTTCAGTGCACAAACTGCTTTCAAAATGGCCAAAACGAGTTTAAGATAAACCTGGACGGATGTAATATCAGGCTTAACTGATAAACCAGCTTGTTGAACTTCTTTTTCAGATCCCCTCCAGGTTCAAGTCAACTCAGAGTCCCCCAGCATCCCAGGGTGCTTTGCACCTTCCCCACACTCCCCCCTTCACAGGGTGGGTGGGCTAGCCTCATCCCAAGCTGTCTACTCCAGCAGAGGAGAGAGGCATGCTCTAGTACCCCCGAGCTTCTGGCCTGGGCCACTGCAGGCATGTGGCTGCATTTCCAGAATAAAAAATGAGCATCTATTCGCTTGCTTATCAGTTCAATCTGTACAGTTTAGACTAACTTGTGAAGATTGAACCCATTCAGCCTTGGGTTTTTTGATTGTCTGTACAGGGTCTGCTGGACACCGAGGTCCAACTTTGTCTCCCCAGCAACATATGACTTTAAAAACACAGGGTATTTTACACTGTAGTCTAATGGTTCTTCCAGCTGCTTTTATTAGTTCTTCCTTTGGTGCTTGAATTAAAGTTAAAATTATTTAACTGATGACGACTTGACTATTTAAAGCTTCCCCTTTGCTTCCTTCACATACTGTAAATTTCAATATGCAAAAAAGTCACATCATAATTTTAGTGTCAATGAAATCTGCCCGGGAACAAAAAGGCCCTTTCCTCTTAATTCTAATCAGCCCATTGTGGCTCATCCACTTGAACATGTATTTCCATTTGACCCCATTTTATTTTTCTTCAACAACTCCATTCTTCTCATCACAACAGCTTTCCCTGCAAGTACATCTAAACAAAGGTAGTAGGGGGTTGACATGCAAGCAAGCTCTAAACTGGGTTTCTGTCCAGGTTTCACAGAAGAAAAATTCCATCCTTTCCCCAGATACTTCCATAAACTCACTTTAGTGACACCTGAAATCCAGAGCCACAGTTACTATATTTTTTCAAAGAATTCCAATCCAATTTATGTCTATTGACAGAGATACCGCCCTGATGCTGTTACAGCAGGGGCTGGCAGTTATTTCAGTTGGAGAGCCACTTAACAAGTTTTGGTGAGCTATCAAGACCAACCGCTGGACAAACACCCTGCCCCCTGGTCACAATTTTAGGACCAGAAGTCCCACCCCCTAACCCCTGACCTTTGCTACCAGAATTCCCTTCCTTTGCCCCTGGAGGTTTGCCATCTTGGAACTGGAAAAAAAAAATATACATATACACACACACACACACACAAAATAAATAAAATAAAAAATTCAAACATCCACAATAACTTTATAATTTTTTAATATATATATATTTTGCCCCAATTTGTGCATTTTTGCACTGTGTATGTAGAGGTGATTTCATAATACCTTAAAATGAAGTCTTACTCTTGTTTATTGAGGGGGAGGTGTCAGGGTATGGGTGTTTGTGGGTAAGTATGGGGTTTGTGGGGGGCTGTGGGGTGTATGCACATAGCAGGAAGCAGGGCTTCCTCCTGAGGTGTGCAGGTGTGAGTAGGGGGTTGTGGGGGTGTGGTAGTGGGACTTGTGGAGAAAGGTTTGAGGGTATGTTGGGGTGTGCATAGCAGCCTCCCCCTCCCCCCCCCCAAGCCAGTCAGCACCCACCTCACAACAGCCTGGAGCCTGCATGCCCTGCAACACCTCCCTGCCAGTGCCAACAGCATGCAATCCCAGTGTGACCCATGCTGCTTAGCCATGGCACATCCTCCTGCTCCCCAGGCATGCAGCAGGCTGGGGTGGCTCTGTGCCTGGACTGCTTTTCCAGACACCCCAGGTGGCAGCAGCTCCCTCTGGCTGCTGCCCTCAGCCCCACGGTACTGGAGGTGACCCATGCCACGCAGCCCCAACCTGACATGCTCTGTGCCTGCTCTGGACTCTCCCATCCAGGCTGAGCAGCAACAACAGAGCTGTGAAGAAACCGTTACTCAGGACAGGGGGAAGAGACCCCTCTCCCTTGCCACTGCTGGGAAGTTCTCACTGCAGCAACCCGCTGCCCATACAATGCCAGGATGCCCGTGTTTCCATCACCTGCACCTCTGGGGTGCCCAGGGTGGCAGCTGTGGGGAAGCCCAGTATGGCATGGGCTCCACCAGCTAAACCAAGAACTGCCCAGCAGTGGTCACGGGGAAGGACCACTTTCCTCCTACACTGATCAACAGTTTCTACCCTGCACTGCTGCTGCTCAGCATGGACAGGCGAATCCAGAGCAGGCACAGGATGCAGCGGGTCATGGCTGTGTAGTGAAGGTCCCCACCAATACAATGGAGTGGGGGCAGTGTTGGCAGCAGCTGGATGGAGACACCACTGCCTGGACTGCCTAGAAAAGCAGTCCAGCTGCAGAGTTTCCCCAGCCCTGCCGAGCACCCAGTGGGCAGCAGGACACACCACAGCCAGGTGGTGCCTGGGCCAGGCAGAACCAAGGGCCAAAGACCCTCTGCAGACCCGTTCTGGTCCATGGGCCATATTTTGCCCACCCCTGTGCTAAAGGCATCACTATGAATCAAAGTCTAGTTTCCTTTGTTATAAAAGCTAGAACAGCTTTTAAATTAAAAGGAGCAGCAGGGTGTTCTGGGTACCAAGCTATGGTCGAAGAGGAACTCCATTTATGGCCTTAGTAGAATCACTAATCAAGCACTGATTTTTCATCTGAAAAGCATTAGCACATGCACAAGCCATGCCATATTTTGCTGGTGCTGGAGTTTCAGGCAGTAGAAACTCCTTGGGCTGGGGCTGAAAGATAATTTTGTGTTGTCTCAAGACATAGCCCACATCTTTGTGCTTGATAGAATCACTTATACCTATTCAAAATGGGTTTAAAATGCTGCCACAATCTGAATGTTGTAACTTAACACGGTTAAGTTCCTGCAGGTGTAAATATTCAAAGAATAAAGCTGTAGACAATCAGGTCCATAGCACAATCTTAAATTATTGTTACTATACTTCCAATTATCACTCAGTGTTAAGACCAAACCTGTTCTATGCTTTTAAAAGGTGAGGCTTGTTAAATATTTATCAAATTTCACTGCTCAGTGTATATTTAAACAATAGTATACTCAGGCCTCAGCATAGAGGACAGAAACACTTGATACTTTATCTTCTCTACAGCTATAGATTTTGCCATTATTGTATTTGCCTTGTGTTACAGTAAACTAAGACTGTATTTTTTATTTATAGTAGCAGGTGGGCAATTTATTCTGCTGTTTACTTTTACGGTTGTTAGGTGGGAGTAATATGTGGCATGAGATATTTGGCTAAGCACTCACTAATATCTTCAATTAAGTGCTACAGTTTTCTTTGAAGAATATAGATACTTTGTACATCAAGCAAAAATGAAATCATATGAACTGAAGGTACACAGTTCCAGCAACTCCTGTTAAAGACAATTAGTTACAGTAACATATCCCCAAAATCACTGCTGTTGAACTGCTGATCTGTCTCAGGGTGACAGGCCTAGCCAGCCCTGCCTCTTACAGAAAGCTGGGTTAGTCAAGGCGAGCTGACAGCAGAGATGCAGCAAAATCATCCTAGGCACAGAAAGCCAGCTAAAAAAAGGATGAGAAACTGGAAAATAATTTAATGTAAGAACTGGAATTTAGCCCCTGACATTATTTTGGGTTGAGAACTTTTTATAGTAATTTGTATTATAGTATTCTGTGCTCATTTTGTAACAATCCAACAGGCAACACAGCCTGACTATTTTTAGGCAATACTGCAGAACCTTCTTATTTGATTGAGAAAGTTTTTCCATTAGAACTAGGGTGACATTTGCAATATCAGCCAGTGCTGTCACCTCTCCTCCTCTTTAACAGCCCCCAAAACACCTTACCCAATGAGAGTACCTACAATCATGGGAATCATAGAAAATTAGGGTTGGAAAGGACATCAAGGAGTCATTAGTCCAACCCCTTGCTCAAGACAGGACTGTCCCCAACTAGATCTTCCCAGTCAAATCACACTCTGCAGTTCCATAGGGGATTCCACTGAAGTCTCTCAGAGTACTTGCCTAGCATCAGGTTTTGCAAACTCAAGGGATAGAGTTTATTTGAGTTTTGTGTACTCAAGTTTATTTAATTTACATTACAGCAAGTCAGAAGAAAATGGCCATATTGGTAATTAACACTGCACAACATTATTGAACTTTATCCTGTACCTTCTGATCTTTTAAACATGCTACCTTACTTACATCAATGGCTTGAACATATGGGAAGGACTTAAATTAGGGGCCATGCTTTAGTTAATTCAGCAGTCAAGACAGGCCCCTAGTAACTGAGCATTTCTCTCAGCACCCTCCTTCCTCCCCACTAGAGTTTAAAAGTTATTCTCCAAAGGCAAAACCCCTGGGGGAAGGCAGCAGGCAAATCTGTTTCTTATGCTCCCCTGTGGGTGAGTGCTTTACACTTGTGCAGTTGCCTTTCTGGACATGTGAGAAATGCGTTTTACACCATCGTGTGGCCCCAGGGATGAATCGACAACTGTGATGTTATTCTTCCTTTAGAAGTGCATATGCCCTTGGAGAAAACAGCAGTAACTAGAGCTGCAAAAAATACTCATGATAAAATAAAAGACATTCTAACCCATTTTCAGGTTTACAAAGATAATGGGAAAGCTCCTATGAACACACTTCACCTCAGGAAACATTTCAGAGGAAGTCATAAGATTTCCCTTCAGGAACCCCTGTCAGTGGAGCCTAATTCAATGTTTCCAGACCAGCCAGCAAAACAACAAAACAAAACAAAAAAATTCCCATTTTGAGCCTCTCTGGTGAAGAAGGAATGGGGTATAGGGTATAAACAGAGGGCATACATAGGTAAAAATGGGCCTGACAGCACTGAAATCATGCCAGTCTAGGTTAACAAACCAACAATACTTCTCAACCACACTCCCATGCAATGCAGAGCTTTGATTTGCAAACTGAGCCTTGTTAGCACATCAAAAATAAGGTTAACAGCACCCAATTAAAAATGATGTACTGGACTTGGCATTTAGAGAGGTAATATCCAAACAATACATTCTAGGCATACAAAGCGACCACACTGAACACTACTAACTGCTTACATTAACGTGCAAAACTAAAAATGTGAAAAAACTAGGTAACAAGGATGTGAGCATCTGTTATTCACAGGACCCCCCAATATCCACTCCCCTCAGCCATAAAACTCTATGAAGGCAATTAGTCATCAGCAAATAGAGGCATCACAGTTTTTAAAAGATACCATAGCTGTATTACATGGCATAATCTAAGAGCAACATATGACTGTGTCTTCTCTTACTACCGCAGAGAACCATAGGTCTTGCTTAACTAGGATCTTCATATCTGGATTACCCATCTACAGCCAACCCATCTTACACCAAATGCAAATATATCATTTTGCTAACCTCGCTGATCTGTAGTACTCAGTTTAGATGAAGACAGGAAAAGATTAAATCATAATGCTAACAGACTACACTGCATAACATCTTTCCTGGAAATGACTAATCCAGCAGGGATTTTGTAATAAAATCAAGAGAGTATAGTGCATATTTTTAAAAATACACTTCTTTCTGTACAGTGAGGGAACTTTTCACTTTTTCCTAATGACAGTGCACATCATTTGAAGTTTTGCTTTATTGAACTATGCTTGTACTGCCATTTTTCAAGGCCACTGCTTGTGACATTGTTCACTAGCACACAAAGTACAAACACATCCTTTTTCACATATATATTTTTGTCTGCCTCGAGTTCATTTTTAGGTTACTGACTGAAGCATGGTAACAGTAAAACATGATGCATCATCTTCCCCCATCCCTGTCACGTTTGCTAACTTATCATTCTACACAGGAGGGATAGAAACCAACTCTTTTGACTTTGTTAATGTTGTCCCTAGCAAGGATTTTAGTACAGTGGTCAGCTAAAAGAGGGTTAAAAAATGTCCAAATCAGTCTCGACTACCTTGCAACAGGAAAAGGCAGACAGAAGGGCCCAGAATCCCTCTCTAAAAACAAACAAAACAAAACCCCTTCACACTTCCAGGGACTGAGTTGTGATTTGAGCATTTAACCAGAAGTCCATTCAGCTACCAACTCCAAAAGCTGCGAGAGCCCTTCCTAGATACCAGCTCCACTTCACACCTCAGTACAAAATAATCCAAATCAAACATGCAAAGCTAGTATATCCTTATTGCAGGACACAGGGCTGCCCTGCCTAATACCACTCTATCAGTGTACTGTTAGTCCGTCTTCCTTTCCCTTTTTGTTCCATCTCTTTCCGAAGGAACTGAATCCACTTGCCTCTTCAAAATGGGCCAAACTCAGTTCCCTCCCATAATCAGTGAAGTGAGAAGGAAGCCGCTATTCCTGATTCTTTTCTCTTTCCATTCAGAAGAAGTTTGGTTAAAGAGGGTGATTATCCACAAGAGGAATCTTCAAAGGCTGACTCTTATGCATACCTGTCACTTCGCATTATTCCAGCAGTCCCTATAAGTTCAGCTCAACCTGATATAGAGCCATACTGGCTTTTGCATGTGGTCTCCAAAAGCTGCCAAAGTGGGTCAAATGAGTCTAAGCAACTTCAGCTGAACTTTTCAATTTATTCTTCCCCAACTTCTGATGTAATAAGGTAGTTCTGGACATGTGCCTCACACCCTTACTTTCACACTACTTCCTGACATGGTTTATCTGAGCTAACGTTTAATTATGAACAGAAATACTGCCCTTCACCACAGCAATTAATCATCATAAAGTGGGTGCGAGCTACAAAAAAGTTAATTGCGCTTTTACAAGTTTCCTAGCCATAACTCAAATTTACATGTAGAAAAATATTTCTTTTACTTCAATAGGTATAAATGAGATCTTCTTATCCAACAAGATCATATAACTACCTCCCCCTTTCAAGAATATGAGGAAATATATCTTAGCATCTCATGAACATTTCTTCTCACTGCTTTCGTTTCTGGGTCTCTTCTCTTAATTTATAATCCTGCAAATATTTATATACAAGACCAGACCAGAGCATTACATACTATGTCATGATACATTTTGAAATCTGTCAGGAACCCTGTATTAAATACCAGTGAACCCAAATCTAACCATGTTCCTTCTAAGTATGTACCTTAGAGTATTCAAACTCCTACATTTTTTAAGCATTTTGTGCTGGAAGTAAAATATTTTCATACACCATAAAGAAATATTCCCCTGATTTCAGTATGAACAGAGTAATACGAGTATTAGCTATCATGATGTTATTAATGCAGTCTTGATGCAGTATTGCTGAGGGTGCCAGCTTAAAGCTGAAAACTACATTTTGAAGCTAGATTTAATGAACGGAGATGAGCTGTTAAGTGAGCCCCATTTATGTAAAAACTAGTAAATAGCACAAAATGACAAGAACAAAGGGTTCATTCATAGCAGGGGAAATCCACTGACATCAATGGAACTAGATGGGTACAGTCAGACCAGGAGAAAGCAGAAGCAGGCTCAATTTCAATAGAATTAAATTGACAAAGAACCTCTTGGCCTTCTGGGTGCAGACAGAAGTGACATTTTCATGTAATCTGGCCCCTGAAAGTGCTCTACAGCTGTGACTTAACACATGCACAGATGCAGAGAACTTCTAAAATGACAGATCGCATGCACCCCCCCATCTAATGAGGTAGCAGATTAAAGTACTCTGCTTTTGAGCACCTGAGGGAACTTGTGTTCTCTCGAGGGTACATTTTTCATGCAGGGCTGTCAGCAGAAAGGGAGGGAGGACAGCAGCAGCAGCTGCTGGGCTGCCTAAACTGAAGGGGGTGCGGGAAGGGAGCCCCCCCTCTCCTCATGCCCCCCGCCTCAGCTACCCTGCCTGGGTAATGGAGAAAGCTGGGTTGGGCCCCCAAGGAGAGGGGGCTCATTCCACACCCCTCCAATCCCCAGCCAAGTATCTTGAGCGGCGAGGCAAGCCCAGCCTGAGCTGGAGGAGGGGAAGGGAGGGTGGAATGGAGCCCCCCGTAGTATGAAGGAGGTAGGCTGGGGAGAGGAGCTGTCTGGAGCACCCCCAGGCTAGAAAGACTGTGCCCCCACCCTCCCTGGACCAACAAACAAACATCTCTTGGGTAGGGAGAGCGCTCTAACTCATGATGTTTTTTGTAAAGCCTCACGAGTTAGAGCAGAGTCCTCAACATCTGTCAGCACCTTCTGATAAGCACCAAGGCAAGGCGCAAGTTCTGAGAAAGCTACAATATTTGTGTTCTAAATAACTTTTAGCATCTTATACTTCACCTTTTAAGCAAAGGACAGTAGCAGCCTTGATTAATGGTGGGTTATTTATGTTTGAATTTCTCCCCAAGAGTCTTTCAGCCCTGATGTACTATATGGTTAAAAATAGCTTCTTCAGAAAATCTTTGACTGCTGGGAAGCTGATGATCCATACTACCCACCTCCATTTATGCTATAGGGAAAATAAAAACCTAAAGCATAAACACTCATGATTATCACAAGTGAGAAGAATTAAAATAGTATAGTAGTCTACTTGCATTAGGGAAACTTTAAATGTCACCCTCAGATTTCACAAACTGATTATCATTCTCTTGGGACGCAAAAGCACACTTTACTAAAAGCATTTCCCAAAACTTTTGTTTCGTTTATAGCCAGAATTTCTGTCTACAGCAGTGGTCTCCAACCTTTTTATGGTAAAGATCACATTTTAGTAGTAAAGGGCACCCCAAGATCTACCGCCCCCTAGTGCCTGCTGCACACCCTACTCCCCAGCCCCCTGCCTCCCAACTTGCCTCCCCACTGAGGAGTGTCTCAAACCCAGCTAGGCCAGCGCCCAATCCCATTTGTGCTATGGCTGTGCTAAATCATGCCTGCCCAGCAACCAGACATATGTGGCATCAGGCCCTGCCCCAGCTGGGTCTGGGAGTCTCCATGGTCCAGGGAGGCATGGCGGGGGTGGAGCTCCTGCCTCTAGGCACAGCCCAACAGAGGCCCCAGCAGTGGGGAAGGGAATGCACCCCCAGGACCTCTGTCATGCACCCCTGGACAACCAGAATTTCCCAGACTCAGCTGGGCCAGGGCCACCCCCACATGAGTCGCTGCTGCTGAGCTGAGCCGTGCCCACATGTGACCAGCTACAGGGGGACTTGAGGTACAGCAGCAGCCACTTCTGCCTCCATAGAGATGGGGAGAAAGCCCCCCTGTGCCCCTGGAGGAGTCCCCGGGCTCCAATCCTCCCATCATCCAGCTGGCCTTTGGCCCCACTTACCTTCTTCTGCTCCTGGCTGGGCCACATGGTCAGTTGCTCACTGCAGGGGCCTCAGTCTGGCCTCTGCCCCTTTCTTCCCCCACAGATTGACCTGCTGGGGCTGGGGGCAGCAGGTGCGCACATGTGCATGTCCCCAGCTGTACCTCAGCCCAGAATCGACCCAAAGAGGCTCTGGGATCTACCTGTCAACCAGGATCCCCAGGTTGGTGACTACTGGTGTACAGAAATGCAATTATGTATAATATAAAAGTACTATACTTCTATCACTTTAAAATGGTACTATATATCAAAAGGGGAAAACAAAATATTGTTTTCTCTGTTGAAGCCAAGTATATGATGGATAGAGAATCAGTTGCAAAGCTGTAAGGCTGCACGATTCATAAGTGAAATTCTTATGCATAGGTGCAGTCAAAATTGTGCATAGCTCTCCACTAGGAATCCTATGCATAACAGCACAAGAAGGGTGGAATAGAAGATTTACATCTGAATCCTAGTTCCCCCAAATCCACTAAAGAGCATTTCTTCAAGTCAAAGAAAGGAAGTATTTCATATGAACTTTACCTTCCATTGGTCCCATTTAGTGGAGAAGCCCATACTCTGTTATAATGTTACAGCCTCCTCTCATCATATGTCCTGATCAGCCCCAGTAAATGATTAGGGACCTCTACCTGGTGCCTCCCCTTAATCAGCCAGTCTCCCGAGTAAATCAAACTTTTGTGTAGTGCCCTTTCAAATAAATAGTAGATTATCCCAATGTAATGCCTCTCTATCATTAGCCATTTACCACTACCCTCCTTTGAAATTCCAGCTCAACACAGAGATAAAAAAATAGCAAAGTTAAACAAGCTACATATTTACAATGAAGTTTGCAACTTGCTAAAGATGGATATAAGGTTCATTACCTCAAACAGAATTTAAGTTACAAAGAGATAAATTCCCCAAGTCTCTATATAGGATATCTTTACTTACTGCATAAGAAGAACAAATGCTGCCATCTAGAATACAGGCACAAACTAATGGTATCAATCATGTCTGCTCTGGGTCCCTACTAGAGTACTATTCACCTGAGCACAGATGTGAACTACATCCTATATGTAGCTGTCAACTGAAACAGTTGCATAATGATCAAAATTTAGCTTTAAAAACTGACAGCTTTTTCCCCCTAAAAGCTGCTACTAGGTGAGATATTATTAGCCATATTTTCTGACATCAGCAAACCCTACAAAATACTTTAAAACTCCTAATTTCATTGAGCACAGCCAGTCTAGGAAAAACTCTGAAAGCAGTCTTGTAAGTTAGAGTGAAAACTGATCACCTGTCTGGCTTTCTGTTATGTTCTCTGTCTTATTGGCAGAGCAAGTGCAGGAGGAATACAACAGATGCATTGTAATCTAGGACTTTTTTTTACAGATAATTTTAAAGGATTATCTGCCCTTGTATAGTCATTTCATAGAATGTTGTCATATTAGTTAGGATATACTGAGAACCTATACAATTGGTCCAACTACTATACTATTGGTTATACTATTTATCAGACATAACACTTTTTTGGAAATAATTATCTATACTTTTAACTAAAATGAAATTTCCAATTCATGTGAAAATAGAAAGAGGAGAAAAGAGAAATCTGTGAGGTTTTGCATCTGCATTTCTTGTCATGAACAGGTTTTGAATTGTTTGGGGAGTAAACTAGTAATAAGCTAATTAGGTGCATATCTATTATATGCAATGAAGAGTCATAAGAAAGTTTTAAAGAAAGGTTACATTTGTTCTGCTGAGTGAGAAAAAAATCAAATTAACATAGCTGATAGGTCAAGAAACACAGAAGCTCTTACTATTAAGGTTCTGCCATGATGTGTTATATTTGACATTAGGAAAACACAACTGTAAAATCTGTATTTATGTGCAACTAGAACCAATTGATTTAGAGCATCCTTTTTTCCCTAGACAACCTAATTTATATTTTAATTTGCTGGAGGTAATTAATTATCACAGAGTAAATACGTTGTACTGAAAAACTCTATTAAATCACTGCCTTAATGGATGCAGAATGATTTTTCCTCTTCTCTTCCTTTTGGATAAAGTTTTACATTCCTAAGCATTTTAAAAGTAATGTATCAAGCTCTAAATATTTTATGGTCCGTATTAAGCACTGTTTGGGGTCCATGTCCCTTTAGACTCCAACATAGCACATTATAGTATATAAAGCAATTTGCCCAGAGTAATGAGTTCTGTAGTAACTGCATGAAGACCATTATCGAATTGCTGCTGCTGCTGCAGGCAACCATTTGATCTGATATAAAGCATGGTAGGGTTAGGGGCTGGGATATTTCTGTTTATCCTATTTGTCTTGTACATAGAAGAGTGTTCACATCTTTTTCATCTTCTGGTCATCAGCAAGTGCTAGGCCTGTAGAAACCAAAAGAGAACCAACATACTATAGTGGACAAACTCAATTTTTAAAAACACACAATACAAATATGTCTATAAACTGTAATCTAGCAGATAATTAAGCAAAAATCAAAAGGAAATTGATGTAGTAGAGAAGCAATAGAAAAAATAAAGGAGGCTCTAATAACCAATAATCTAAAACTGAAATCCGTAACTGGATAAAATAAGAATTGAAACATTAATTAAGATAATACCCACGTTATTTTATTTAACCCCATGTTGCCACATTCCTGTGGCATTTGTGCATACTGGTCACATTTTCGGGGTAATTTCTATATTATAGCCAATTTAATTTTTCCCTCTGAGGACTGTCTAGCTTTTCTAGCTGCTTGAACTTAGGTATAATATGCAAAAGATATACCCAATTTTAAAAGATTCACATTTTATTGAGCATGGAGATTCTTCAAACTCCAGACATATTACTTTCCCAATGGATGCCCTACTTGTGAGGTAATTAATGCTCATCAGATTAAATAAAATATTCTTCTCCAAAATCTCAGTCACACTTTATCCAAACTTTTTAAATGTTCAACTATCTAAAGTATAAACTAAAAGTACCTATGGATGTAACATTTGCTGATGGGGGCAGGACTGATGGGGGGCAGGACTGATGTGGAGGTACAAAGCTTCATCAGATACAGTGCATACATTCACAGTGCACACAGTACATAGAGCAGGAAGGAAACCAGACATGGACTCTCAGAACCAGTCTGATTCAAGCTTCTCCCTTGCTCCTGTGAAGAAGTAGCAGAGCAACTGCTATTCTACCTCTCTCACCTCCTTTGCCAAGACGGGTCAAGCAACCATGACAAGGCATGTTATCCTCCCTTTCATTCCATTTATGGGTGGGCAACAGGACTCAGGACTGAACCCAGAAAGATTATATAGTACACCATAGGCAATGTGATGTTGGGGGGGGCAGTATGAGGGAGGTGCATGCCCCCCACCCTCCCAAATTTCTGCACCAACAGCAGGGCATGGGGCTGTAGCCTGGCCAGAGCCAGAGCCCAGCAGTAGTGAGAGTGGTGGCAGTATGGACGTGTGCCCCCCCACCCCCACTGTTAGCACTTGTGTATCTTCTATGCAGCACACAAAGGCAAACAGTGTTTAGATGCAGTCATAAAACTAATTAGTTACCGCTCGAATAAAAACTGTATCATAGCTAGACTTCTTCCTTTCTGTAGAAAGTTGTCTTTCCCATTCCCTATCTTTGCTTTAAGGCTTCTGTGAGGCATGTTTTCTGAGTGCCCTAACACTTGGTAAGGCAGTTTAAAATTGCCGTCCAGAATTCATCAATATAAAAATGGCCCAGAAACAGTGTATTTCACACATTCGCATTTAAAGGAAAAACTGCTGAATTGACCTATTTGAAGCTTAGTTTTCATAACTAGTCAAGATAAGAATGTCAAAAGCCAAAGCTGGGGCAATTGGGGCAGCCATCCCCAGGCCAACTTAATAGAGGAAGGGGCAGAAATAAATGGCTGCCAGCACAGCCACCAAGTTGCATTGGACTGGAAATCATTCCTGCACCTGTGTGTGGCAGCTGCCCCAGGTGCCCAGCTGCACAGTTACACCTCTGAAAAGAACAGCTGTGTAAAGGAGAACAGGAAATAAAAATGACACTTATCATAGGTAAGGATGAGTCAGTAAAGGGAGAAAAGACAGCACCAAAAGAGAGGATAATGTCCTGGGAGCTGCAGTTCCAGAGCAGCTGCTCCATGCAGCTAAAGTGGCCCAAGAGCAGTGGGTGGACAGCACATGAGAGAGAATTGCATGGGGAGTGTGGAGAGCTGGAGAGGAGGGAGCTGTGTCCTGGGACCCGAGATGTCAGGCAGGACTTCCCCAGTAGCAGAAAGCCAGCAGGCAGCTGGCAAGTGAGCTCAGGGAAACTCAGTTAGGCAGGGAGATGCCAGCAGCAAAGTTGCCACAGAGTGGAGTGGCACAAGTGGTAGGAGAGCTCTGCCAGAGACAGGCCAGCCAGGAGAAAAGCAGCTGGGCCTTAATTAAGATTTTAACTATTTAAATGTTCATTTTGGGGTTGTTTTTTTTTTCTTGCTGATTGCCATAGCCATAGCGGGCCAACAGGGTAAGGAGGCCAGATTGGCTGAACCTCCACCCCTATAGACAGAAGAGGGAAGTTAACAAGTCAAGTCAATTAACACCTAGGCAAGGGTGTGTAAGTCCTGGATGGGGTTTGGTTTTCCTTTTGGACTCCTTGGTTTTGTTTTGCAATATTAGAAGTTGTGCAACCCTTGGAGAAAGGAGGGAAGAAAGCCCTCTCAAGACAAACCATGGAACTTATCTGAGGCTGAGAAGAAGTCCAATAGTCAGCATTAATTTGGTTCTGTTGAAATGACTACTGAGATACTCGAGAACCTATATGAGAAAAGAAAGAAAACAACAGATTACCCATTAAGACTTACATGCGCAAGTGGCAATGTAACATCTGGGTGGCACTAGAATGGGGTGTAGGGGAAGTTGGAGCCCCAAAAGAAACCCCAAACCAGGTTACTGTTGTCCAGCAGTGGTGGAAACTAGCATCTCCCAACTGATATTATCACAAGTACATCAAGACGTGGCAGACAAATGGGACTACTGTGGAGTGAAAGCAAGTGACTGAGAAACCAAATGGTCAGGGCAGGGAAGGTACTGGGGTACCGTGAATGTAGCTTTAACCAGGCCAAGCCCTGACGACCTGGTTTTATAGTATAGAGAAGTTTCTCACAAAACAAACATTTACTAAAGTTTAATAAGATATATCATGAACTACAAAGATATCTTTATGTAAAGCTATGTAGCTATTAATCAAAGAGTAAGCAAGCATAGACACATTTATCCCTGTAAGAAAGGAATACATTTATAAAATTAAAATTTATCTATGGTAAAATTTTACTTTTTTTTTTATTTTCTGACAGGAATATACCAAAGGATTGTGAATAGAATTTACATTTCAAATATTAACAAAATGTTCTATTTTAACTCTATTCTTTTATTATGATTATTTATTTATTCATTTTTTTGGTGACCAAAACCCAGAATATCCCGATGAAGGACTTTCCAAAAGGATACAATGTGGCGGGGGGTGGGGGGGAAGAGAGGGGAAAACACAAAGTTTTCTGACCTGTTGAACACTGATATCAATTTAGAGCAGAACCTTGGAAAGTAACATGTCAAAGTTTGCTCTTCTCTTGATAGTATAAATGTAGAGCCCTACTCATGTCAGCTTAAGTATTCCTGATATATAGTTTGGAGTGGAAAAGAACTAGGTTTCATATGACTTTGTTCGAAACATATGGTCACAAGACAAACAATACTAACACCACAGCTCTGGACAACTTTGATGAAAAGTATCTGTCTGATTCCCATTTTCCCATCCATACTACATCTGCTAGGACCTTCACTTTTAGACATTCAGTTTTTAATCACTGAACTCCTTCAGCACAGATGGCTGCTGTAAATGTTCACTGCAAATTAAGCATGCTGCTTCTATTATGTTTAACTGAATTTGAATGCCTAATTTTCTGTACATGATGCTGATAATTTAACCCAACTAGTCCAAGTAAAGAATTGTAAAGGAAAAAGAATATTCTTTGTGAATAGCTGGTGACAATAGGCCAAGATAAAAGCTCTAAAGCAGATAAGCTATGAAACATTGCGCAACAAAGATTGGGTAAAATACTGGCCAGTCCTTTGAATTCTTACTTCAAAGGTTTACAAGTAAAATCCTGAAAAGTGCTATACATGCTGATATAAAAAATTAAGTTTTTGAAGGCTTTTCAGATTTTCCAATTCATCTCCTGCCTTTCAGGCTTTAAGCCTCACATACAAAGTCATAAGATGTCAGACTGAGTTTGCTTTTTACTTTTCATCTAATTGAAACCTAGGGACAATTATTTTTAATGTCTTTAGTATTGTCTTTGAGAGATGCAGAGTTCCTCTTGAGAAGAGCAAAGCACCCTCATCTCAGATTAAGCCAGATCCTGTGTCTTTTGTCAGTTTTTTGAGAGCCCTCAGATCAACATCAAGCTTTTTTATTTGAATGGAATATAAAGTTGTTCTGCAATTGTCATTGTGCTTCATAGGATCAGGTCCTCAGATTGGAATGTGATGTTATCAAGTAATTACAGACATCTATTACTAATAATACAATCCCTCAGCTCGGACTAAGTCAAAGATGCCATTAACTCTCACTAAGGTGGCCAATGACCATTTAATTTTTTCTGCACATGTAGAGATGCTATTTTCCCTGTTTGAGAACATCCATATAGTATTACTTGAATAGTCCTGTGGAGAGAAAAAAAATTAATCCTCAATAAACTAATATAGAGGAGCAACATTTTAAGTTTTAATACAACGTCAAATCATTTTCAAAAATGGGTTTTTATTGATGAAAGGGTGAACAAAGATTGGAGTGAATGTAAAACAGGGTATGGAAGTGTAATTTATAAGTGGCATATGCTCCACAGCAACAGTTTATCTGAAAGACAATTCAAAACACTTAAAGTTGTTTCATGACAAAACAACAGGGAATGAAAAAGTTCAGCTTTTATATATATATATATATTTTAATTAAAGTGGTTCCTGAGGCAGGTAATTCATCCATTTATTAGTTCTTTTCCTAATCTTGTTCAAAGATTTGAAAGGTTCAGCAAATGACCCAATTAACAAGATCATCCTATTTCCCTTTTCCTTGTATACTGGACTACTTTAATTAAGAAATAATATCCCCATCATTGAAGCTCTAATGTGTAATCTTTGACCATGATTCATGTAATTCATCTTGAAGCTCTACTGAGAGCCATAATTTTTTGCCTGATGAAAATATTTTCATTAATGAACTAGGGAGAGAATAAAATTTAAACTTTCTTACTGTATGAAACTATTTTGTATGCATTTATTTTTCTTGTAATTACTTGTTTAGCCTATTTTGTGGCATACCTAATTTCCCTATAACTCCTATTCTATACTTCATAAATGCAAAGGTAGTACAAAAGTAGTATGAAAACAGTTACCAGGTACCTGCTTTGACAAGCATAATCTAGACAGAAGTATTAGAGGAAAGGGAAAATAAATACAAAAGGAGGGATCATAAAGGCAAGAGTTTGTCCTCTTCCATCCTAGGGAGCCAGAGCCAGAAAGGCCTCAGCTGGTTAATACCACATCTACCAAGTGCCGTGGAAAGGGTTAAGATGTGTCCTATGTCTACATGGAATTTCTGTTTCTTTCTCCAGCTTGTGAGCCTAAATACTGGCTTATTTGGCTACTTTAACTCCTCCAATAACAAATCAGCCAGTGGCTGCATGTCTTTCCTCACTTTACCCCCTTATTTCAGAGCATGTATTCCTGTGACAACTACTGAGGAAACATTGACATTTTAAGAAGTTTTCCTACGGGAAAGATGTTGCTTCTATTAACCTTTTGTTTTCAAGTGACGAATATTTACTATCAAGTGGAAAAGCCCAATGTCCACTAAAATGTCTCTATCCAAAGATTATTTTGATTGTTATGCCACTGTTGATCTCTTTCTTAAGCCACATGCCTTTTTACCATCAAGACAATCTGTTTTTCCATTAAATGGGAGATTACTGTTGTTATTCTCATTCTCATGGCTATTATTATTGAAAAGCCCCCATCTTCAGCATTCATTGAAACACAATTTTGGCATCCTTGTCCAATAGAAACAGCTAAACTCCTGGCTGTATCAACTTTCAGATTTGCATTGCATAAATATATCACTGGATTGTGAGCGCATCTATACAAGATACACATTAATGCACATTACAGGTGCACGTCTAGTCACCTACCAAAAATTGCTTACTGCACATTAACTAATGGGCATTAAATTTAGTCACACTTAAATGCTTTGCGAGTTTCTCTTTGAAGATGGCTGTGTGTTATGCGCAGGCTTACAGGCTGACGTGCAATGATCCATGGATCTACTCTCATCAGCCTGCAACAACTTCAGACTCACTATCAACATGAAGACGACGAAATGACCTGTGCCTGGCACAACCTCCCAGGAACCAAGTCTCAGTTAAAGATCAACAACTGTCGATGGTTGACAAGTTTCTCCATCTAGGCAACACACTTTCCCGTGCTGTCTACATCAGCTACAAAGTCAATGTGGGACTAGCAAAAGCCAGTGTGGCCTTCAGCAGACTCTGTAAGTCAGTCTGGGACCACAGAGATATCGGAATGCTGACAAAACTGAAGGCTTAAAAAGCCATCATTCACCCCACCCTCCTATATGCCTGCAAAACCTGGATCTTCTACCAGCATCATGCCAGGAAACTAAAACACTTCCACCTGTGCTGCCTGTGAAAAATACTAAAGATCAAGTGGTAGGACACAATCCCAGACACTGAGGTGCTCAGAAGATCAGTTCTCCCCAGTATTCACACTCTACTGAAACTGGCATAGCAAAGAATATCTTCTATGGTACAAGGTGTCCCTAAAGAGTTTTGGCATTGATCCAGAAGCATGGTAGCAAATCACTCATGACCATCCATCCTGGAGGTCATCAATCCAGAACAGAGCACTGGCTTTCAAACAGCAATGCATGGCAGAAGCAATGAAGAAATGCATGGCCAGGAAAATGAAAATCTCCCATATTTAGTCCTTATTGCTTTTCTGCCCCTGATGCAGCAGGTTGTTCAGGCAAAGTTCGGGTTTATAGGTCACCTATGAACCCATATGACCTAGCCACCCTCCCCCTTCTTTTCTTTTTCTTTTCTCCTTTTTCCTCCTTTCTCTTTTCTCCCTACCTTTTTCTTGTCCACTTTTACTTTCTTCTCTACCCCCCTCATCTGGATGCGGTTGTCTTTACCCGGAAAGGACAATACCACAAATGCACATGTAGACACACCCCGTACTAATCAACTCCTTAACCTTCACACCAAGCCATTTTTTTTTTTTTTTTTTTTAAGTATCAAATACCCACTACACTTCTTTTACAAGTTCCTTTCCAGGTGGCAGCCATTCTCAGTACTTTCATATTCAGATAGTGAATCTGTAGCTGTAGGATTTGCCATATGGATCCTGTACCCTATTATCAGAGCAGTTGATGCTGTGGAGTAATAGGGAATCTATTCTCCAGAATGTACCTCTTTTGTAGGTAGAAATGGACTTAGGTTCTGACGTTTAAATAAAAGTGTAATAATTTTAATATCTGTATAAATGCCAGTCCTCAACAACTTCTTGTCCTCAAAATTATACTGTGGAATTTGCTGTCTTACCATCAATTTTTAACTTCCCATCTTTCAATTTTCATTGCCAGTCTCCTACTCTCAGAAGAATCTACCCACACTTCCTTCTCTATACCTTACTGTGTATATTTTTATCAGGTTCCTTCCTATTCATATTGTTTAGAAAAAAACAAATTGTAATATTTTTAATTATTGATATTATAAAAAGAGTTATTCTGACAAAATTAATCCAGTCTACTCTATGCCCTTTGCAAAGGCTACTTCTTCCAAATCAACACAGGGTTAATGAACCTGTGGCAATACACATTTCATCTTCAGAAGGCTAGAAAACAAGGAAATCTCTGGGAAGGGTTTGTTAGTAGTTAAGAAATTCCCCATGAAGAATACACTAGTGTCAGACTGTTCTCCAAGCCAGCATGAATGACATCTACTAAAGTCGAAAACGTTCCCTCCTTTGCCACAGCAGACACAAAGGAGTCCATCACCTGTCAGTCAGTTAGACGAAGAAGGGAGTAGCATGGCAACTAAAAAGACATCTTGCAATTCAGCTTAGTCTTTATAAAGCCAGGGCATCTGATAAATCTAACAGGACTATTACACACTGGGAGAATGGTTTGAAGAGACAGAAGAGTTGAATATTTAGAGAGAAATATTTTACGTGGTAGTACCAAATTATTTTTTTTCAAACATAGCATTTTATTCTGTTTCTATTAGTATATGGCTACTTATATCCAATAAAGTAATTATCTGTACATCAACATTTGGTATTTAAGATGAGGATGTTTCAGAGAATGTACTGTATGTATTGAAACAAACCCCTTATACCTTTTGTTAGGTCAGAGTATACAAATGTACCCTAAAACTGAAACAACTTGCATGATGTGTTTAAATAAGGCTCCAACCCCATCATTTTATCACCCTTTTCTCCCTCCAAAAATATTCTTAGTAGAGCAGTCTCACCCCACAAGATTTCCACTATTTCATTGCAAAGAATTACACTTTCCTTTTAGCTTAATTTTATATCAACATGAAATTCCAGATTTCAGATCTCTGTTGGCATTTGAACTACTTGAAGAGGTTAGTGATGTCCAACCATTCCAGACAGACAATATTTGCACAAAAACAAAACCACAACATGAATAACTATGGAACTTCTGGTGATGCCAGGCAAGAGGTGAAAAAAGGGAGTTTTATATGTTTTTTATGAATACCAAATGCACTTAATTGTCCCTGTACAATATTATTCTATCTAAATATGGAGAGTTAAATCAAAGGAGACTACAAGGAGGAAGCATATCCTCAGCAGAGATAATAATTAGGGCTGTGCGAAACAGCACCATTCCATTTCTACTTGCATTTTGACATTTTGATGGAACAGCATTTCATTTTGAATTTTGTTTCGATTAGAAACTGTTGTCCTGTTTCATGTCATCGAAACAGTTTTGCTGTTTTGACATTTCATCCATATGATATAATGGGGAAGCTCAAAACAGCCTATAACTTTGTCATTTCTGGCCTGATTTGGATGAAACTTGCAAAACTGGTAGCCCCTTCTGGAAGCCTGCCAGGTTTCAAGGAAATAGGTACAGGGGTTTCAGGGAAACTGAACCTCAAAATCCTGAAAGCAAAAAACTCATGTCATGTGTATGTATTAAGCCGTAGTGGGGTCAAAAATACAGGCATGCTAGCACCTGCTGAGGCCACAAAGCCTGCCAGCTGTCAACGATATAGGTGCAGGGGTTTCTGGGTTATGGGGCCTTGCACCTCTGGCTGCTCACAGGCAAAACTCGTGACATGGTGGGTGACACTATGCGTGTGCGTTAAGGTGCACCCTTCATTCAACTGACACCAAGGCAGAAAGCAGGGCAGTGCAAACAATGATGCTTTTTATGCAGTTTTTCCTTCCCTCCCCCAGGGCACTGGGATTGGAAGGGACCTCAGGGAAGGATGGCCGTCAATGGCCATTTACACAGTAAATAATTAGAGCACTCCTCCCCCCTCCCCCTTCTCCCTCCCTCTCCTTACTTTAGTTCCTGTTTCTCTACAGGCAAGCCCAACTTGAGCTTGAAAACTTGAAACTTTTTGAAAATTTTGAAATGTTTCGATTCGTCTCATTTTGTTTCAGGGCTGCTTTGAAGCTCTCTGTTTCATTCTGATTTTGCTGTATTGAGCTCGAAATGAGTCAAAACAGCATCAAAACAAAACTGCTGGTGAAATTGCACACAGCCTTAATGATAATGCCCCAAGTCCATGGGAAAACAGTGGGGGAAGCTATTAAGTAGGAAATACTCCTAGCCTATACCTACTAAGTCAGCAAACCTAACTCTTCCCAGGTCAATTCTAGGATCCCAAAGCATATTAAATATAAAGTCTAGACATGACTGGGGTGAGGGCTGAGTTGGTTGTCAGTGAGCTGAGATACATTGGGAGAGTGAGAAGGATGGCAATGATCAATGATGCAGAACACCGATTCTCCCAGATGTACTATAGGGACACTCTCTCTCCCAGTTATGGGGACATGTAATGAGGGCTTACAAAAGTAAGCAAGGAAAGGGATAAAGATTCAACTAAGGAGTATCATGAACATAACTTCTTTGCTTTGAACCTTCTCTGCATGTCTGAATCTTCCAGGGAAAGAACAAGCAAGGCCATTTTTTTTCCGAAGCAGCTGTTTCCAAGCCACTTCAATCAGCATATTGGTAACAGGCTCCCCTAAGAAAATAGTTTACAGGAAACTCACTCAGACAGGCCTGCCCAGTTAATATGCAGGTAGACTGCAGGCCAAGAAGCTAGACTCTGGGATTGGTAGGACAATCGAATGCTGCCCTTGGTGGAGCCAAAGGCAGCCCGACTTGTAACCTTAGGCATATTCTTAAGAAAAAATGGAAGGGAGTTCAAAAAGAGAAAATTGTTGTGTTGCAACACTGGCACAAGGCTGCTCTGATCTCCCTCATGCCGCCTTCCCTCCAGCAATGAGCAATGGCATGAAAGAAATACGTCCACTTTTTTAACAACAACAACAAAGCTCCAAACCTCCATCCCTTTCTTTGTCTGAGGCACATGCATTCCTACAGCTAACACAACTGCTCCCTTTCTGGCTGAAGATGGTTAGAGCAAAAAAGAACTGAAATACAATTCTGCAATCTCCACTCTGCACCCTTCTGCAAACTAATAACTTCACAAACTCGCTAAGTCCACAACATAGAGGCTACTTCCTGTGGATACCAAGACTGTAACGCATGGCAAACTTGTCTTAACTGGTCTTCCTGAATCCACCTGGATGGTAGATTATTTCTGCTGGAGACAAAATGTTTACACAGATATACTGAACACAAAAAACTTGTATTGTGTCTATTTCTTTTCAGTAAATTTTATGTCATTATTATTATTGGATGTGAAGATTCACTTTATTGATATCAGTCACAAAAAAAATGAATATAGCATAAATGGTACAATTGAACCATTTTATTACAGCCAGTCAAATACTGATTATAAATGGATGACTTTCCATTCATTTACAACAAATTGTCTCCTCAGTCTAGAATATTGTTATAGATATATAAATCTGATATCAAATTCATATACATCAGACTGGCAGCTGAGGAACTGAACAACATATGAAACATCCTTTTTTTTTTTTTTTTAAGCCAATGACCAGCAGTACCTTTCCTGGACTTGGAAAAACAACTAAATAAATAAATAAATAAAAAGAGTGCTACTGAGAACATGTAGTAGGGAGTTCCCAACAAATTTTCCCTATTCCTTTTCCAATTCAATTGCCTTCAGAGATCCCACATTCTTCCCTTTCCCTTTTTTATGAGTAGCTTAATTGACTTGAAGGGGAGCAGGATGTCTGAATGAATTTCTTTTTTCTACTAGCTAACTATTTTTTCACTTTGAAAATTATATGAGTCCAGTTGCCATTTTTGTTTGTCTGCTCCAAACTGCCTTTACTTTGAGAGATGGATGCTACCAACAAAGATATTTCCCAGTACAGTAATTCAAATCATTTCAAATAAGTCACCCAGACATGTCGATTTTGGATTTTAAACTTCATTGCAGAACAACAAGGAAGTGTTTTTGCCTCCCTGCCTGCCATCTGACACCTCCAGGGAAGGAATTCTACCTGATCTACACATCAAAGAGTTGCTCAGCACAGCTCACAAAGACACTCTCATGGACCCAGAGGGGCAGACTTCCATCTTCAGCTCCCTCTGTGCAAAAATGAAGTTTATTTCCTACCTATGGGAACTTTTTACCATCTTGTACCATCTACACTTTTCTCAGAGCCTGATGAAGGGACTTTGATCCCAAAAGCTTGCAGAAAAGGACAATTTTCTTGCCATTTTCCAGTTGGTCTAAAAAAAGGTATCATTTTAGAACCAAGAGTTCTAGTTTTTTGTATGACCCAAACATTAATATACTTTGTAAATTTTAGCTATTGTTACAGTCTTCCTAAATCAAGTAGTTGTGAAATTCAGATGAGAGTTCAAGAGGGTTAGAGAAGATTGTGAGAATATGACTAGAAGATTATCTATAACATTTTCCATAAAATCATATAAAGGGAAGAGAACAATAAAAACTTACAATGTCTATTCAAGACTATTTGAAACAGAAATGTATAATTTTAAGTATCAGTTAACTAAGTGCAACCATTCAATTAATCATGTTGCATAATCATGGGAAGTAGCATTCAAATATATGCATATAGCCATCTTCAGTAATAGCTCATGAGTTGCCTTGAAACCTGCCCAAGGTTTGGTTGGTCTTGCAGTAAGTCTTATTTTTCCTATCTATGTCCTAATTTAGTGATGAAAAGCTTAAAAGCCAGTTTTAAATTGGTAAGGACACTGTCCCCCTCTCTCACACACTTATCAGAGACAGCATTTGACAGTCTCATATGTTTCTCTGTTTGGTTGTATTTTTTTTTTAAAGGCATGATTATGGGATTAGATTTTTCAAGTAGTTTTAGCAGCTTGCTCTTTTCAGTTATTTTCTTTAGTGATCAGAAGCAGGTACTGACAATGAATAAAAAGCAGTTTTTCCATTATAGAAGTGCCAGAAGTCATATCTCCAACTTAAGCAAGGTTACTACATTTTACAAACAAAAGAGTATGGAAACTGCACAACAGTTGGTCCATCCTAAATACTCACAAACATTTTAGCATCTATGCTGGTTTGTAAAATACTCCGTTTTCCTCATCAACCAGGGGCAAAAAGTGATTGCCAACTGCTGCCAACTCTTAAATTTTTGACAGCGCAACATTTGTATCTACGGATTTTTCCCCAAAACAGTTCCTGAAGACAAATCTCAGCTTCATTTTAAAATTAAACTACATCCTAAAAAGACACAAAACCCAAAGTGCACATAAGAACAAACCCCACATATATATTTAAGCTTTCCAGTATTTGAAGGTTTTTCTGACTCCTGCTTTTTAATAAAGATTCCAAGTTAGGGTAGCATTAGGTTCATGCAGATAGAGACAGTATGTGCGTAAGGGTACAATGGACTGGGAAATATGCTCCCCATGAACTTGGGGGAGGGGGCACAGTATAGCAATCCAACTTGCTGATTTTTTTTGTTAAAATTCAGAAGTGCATCCACATTAGATAGAAGTGACATTGACTCATTGCCATTAAAATGGACAAAACCAGTAAACAGAAAGACCCCCGCCCCCAACTCCCCTCAAATCACCTCCACAGCCAGAGCCAGCTTTCCATCCACACTTTGTTAGTACTGGTCCCAGATTATCCGAGGCAGAATTTCATGTGCTACAGCAATGAACATGCTTTCCATTATTGTACTGACATGCTGTAACTTCTTGTTAGCCCTTTCATGAATCCTGCCTCACTGTTGTATAACTCAGGCCTGCCAATGTCCTGTAATACCATCTTTATAAAAACAGATAAACAAGTACTACCACAAAACAGTAAATGATACTTCCAGCTATAAATGAAGAAATCTTTGGTATTTGTTTATTTTATGTTTTGACTCGCCATTTATTTCCCTTCCCCAGGCAAGACAATGCCAAGTGGGCCAAAGTAATATATACAGTATATACAGGATATACAGTAATGAGGCTTTAATAAAGCAAGGAAAAGGAGAAAATGATAGCGGATATTAAATGGACAGGAGTGGTAAACCAGGCAGATGCATTACATATTCGTACACATTCATTGTATACTGGTGGCCATTTTGGCTTTGATTGCCTCTAAACATGGCTCTAAAGAGAAGTGTTCAGAATCTTTTTCTGGAAGCTTTGTTATACAAGTGCCTTGTCAGATATATTGGGCCAGGAACTAGATTTTGTTTAAAAAAAAAAAAAAATAGAAAGAAATTTATGGTTTAAGTGTAGGAATTCTCCCCTGGAGGCACAATGTTGAGCTTAAAATAATGAGAATCCCTCCCTGGAGGTATCTTACCAAGAAAGAGCTACAGTCTAAAACTGTAATGCTGGAAAGTCTACCCTAGAGAAAGTTATAATACAATGATGAAGGACTGAAATTCATGTCTCTAGCATAAGAAAAATTCTACCTTGGATCTAGATCTATGATGTTATAAATCTAGTAACATTTATGCCCTAAAGATGGATTGTACCAGGGCACCAAATACTAATATGGGAATGGTGGGAATCTGGCCTCAACAGAAGAAATAGAATACTCTGATAATTGGGATTACCTCCCATGGAGAAACATTGCATCTTACTGCTTTTAAAACAGATCTGAAAAATTTAACCATAACCATTATTAGTGTGGAGAAGAGTGCTCCTTGCTACTTCACCATTCAATTCAAGCAATTACAGATAACATACATCTTTATGCATAAATGTGTGGACTTGGAAATAAGTCTAATAAAATGTGTCAGTGCTTGTTTAAAGCAATTTTAAAAGTGGTGTTAATTTTGGAGGAGTGTATAAAAGGCCAACTTCCTGCTGTTTCCATTTGAGAAGTAAGAGGTTGCATGCAGCAATGATGAATTGTCAGGTCATGATGATTTACGCTGTAAGTCAGCTGAGGAAGTTACCTTGGTATCAGAATTAATGGCATCGTCCCTTTCTGAAATTGAGATAGTATCTGCAGGAAAGGTTGACTGTGAGCTAGAACTTCATCATTTCTTCTCATCGTATCATTATGGTGCTTTCCTTTATCTACCATCACTAGATTCACATGACTCAGGAAACTAAGGTAAGAGATTTGAAGCAGAAAGTCTCTAAAAGGGGTGGGAGGGAGGCAAACTAAAGTAAATTTATGCTGTGTATAAAACTATAGTAGTGTCACAACAGAGATGAAATTGATGAGGCTCTTCTTGCACATACAAATTATTCACTGGAGCTCTGAAGAAGAGAAAGATCATTACTCCTGAAGAAACAACTCTAGAAAAGAATCTGAGGATAATTATACAAAGGTAAGCATATGGCCTTTATTGAGTTAGGCTAGTGAACTATGCATCTCTCTAGACCTTGATATAGCTTAGAAACCTCCCTACAAGAGAGGACCCACAGTTGATTACTTCAGCCCATGTTGCAAATATGAATAGGAAATATGCATACAAAAAACACTCGGTTTTCAAATGGTGCTTCGTGGCTCTTTAGAATTCTCACTGCTTTATATCTTGAGGAGTATATTTCCAGCTCCTTGCCACACTCTTCCTCCCTTTATGGGCTATGGTACAGAGTCCAGCTCCATCACCTCAGCAGTCTGAAACGGCAGAACCTTCCCCCCGTCCCCAGGTCTCTACCCTATTTGTCTATCCTATTTTAGCTGTTGTCTTGGGCCCATCTAGGCCCAAGGACTAGGTCTGTTATATTAAACCTACATCCATTTTGATCTCACTAAGACAATTGCTCATATTTTACTTTTTACTTGTGTAATCTGTTCAAAGTACTATAGGAACATGAAAAAGTGCTCAGGATTAGTGGCAGTGTAATTAATGGGAAACTACCAAATAGATGTGGTAATTACAGGAGTCTCATAGACGAGGTGTTTAATGAGACAATCCAAAGTACATCCAAGGTGTTTAATCCCTTGGAACTCATTTTACATCTGCTTCATTAGATGAGTGAGATGTGAAAATTCAAGCATTGGTCTTGCTTTCATTGTGCAGGAAATAGAGCCTATAATTATCTCCATAAACTAGGGAAGCATTTAAATATTTTGTCTAGTATCTGTAGTAAGATAATTGTGGTTCACAAAACAAATAAGACAGCAGATTATAGGTAAATTGAACAGAAAATTGAAAAATATTACAATTGTTCCGTAGAAAAGTGCTAAAAGTGAAATATTATGTGCTTGAAAAATAAAAAATAGCTATTTCCTGTAAAAAAAAAAAAATATATATATATATATATATATATATATAAAAAATATATCCTTTTTCAGTTTCAGGGAAACCAGCAGTCTTTGCCAGAAGTATAAATCAGACAGCAGGAGACAAAAACTATTATAGATTCACTGTGTGAAAAAGTGACCTCATTGAAATTGGTTTTAGCATTGTGGATGAATGCCCAATGGCTCGAAACAGATCTAGTTTAGTCAACCTTATCTTCTTTTGCAGAAGATATTATGAAACATATTAGTTATAAAGTCAGAATTACAAGGTCAAAAGCATGTATTGTCATATTGTGTGTTCAGTATTTTCAAATGCAGAATAAATAGAAGGAAATAAGGTAGCATGTCACCTGCTGCGCTGTTAAGGAAAGCTGTTTATGAGATGGCTTAGAACATGCTGAGGGAAAGAAAAATGAAAACAAAATGGTTTTCTACTAATTGAAAATAAACAGAACATGGGTTACAGCTTACCCCCAAATGCTGACATAGCCAGAAAACCCAGGACTCCCACCACTAAAAAGCAGATTGAAAGCTAGCCTACCCCTTAGAATCTAGCAGAAAGCTGAAGAGATCACAGGTGATTATCCATTAGGATTACTATGCTGCTTTCCTTCATGTTGATTTTATCAGCTGAATTATGATTGGATAAAATCAGACAGAGGTAGATCAGGTGGCAACTGGTGGGCCAGTTGCTAAAGGATGGCTGAATGTCTAGGGATGCACATTGGGAGAGGACATTATTTCCATTACTCAGGTAACATCTGAATTCAGGGGCTAAAAAGCCCATCTAAATGAATGCTTTTTTTCCTTTCACTGAGCAACACTAGTCTCCCATCCAAGTGCTGGCTGAGCCACAGGCCCACTATCACTCAAGTTTTCAACAAGTTCCTTCAACAAGGGTGGGGTCAGGGGCAGGGAAGAGGAGGAAAGGAGACAGACTTTTAAAATGCAAATATTAATAAATGGTGAAAGTGCAAAAGGTATATGGCCTTCCTAGGGGCCAAGCAGGAAACACCTGTCAGCAACCAAAAGCACCATGTCACTGGAGTTCAAAACTCCCTCCCCCATGCCCCGTAAGGCATTATCAATTATCTTCCACCTTGCAGTGATCCAGTACGACACAAAGGGTCGTATTTTGTTGCAAAGTGAAGTTCCTAGGACAAATAGACAAGGGGGGGCATAGTAATGGTGTCATTACTGATTTGAGAACAAGCTGGAAAAATGGCATGATACTACAATTTAAAAGAAAGGAGTGGGGGTGGGAAGTAAGTTATATGTTTGTTTCATTCACATAGAAAACTCAGGGCACAAGAGACCATAGAATTAAACGAAAAACCCCATGCAAACTATTGAAGAATTGTGGATTTGGACAGAGGTGGGAAACAGATCAGCTGGGCCCTTCCTGATTGACCTTCTTGAAAATTTTCTCCAAAACATACAAATAAGGGGAAAGGGGGAAAAAGCAGTGTTCTTTGCTACAGGAGTTCCCTGCCAGCTGAAAGGAAACTCGTAATGAGAAAAAAAGAAAAGACCACCCTAAAACATGGTACAATAAATATGCTCTGCTTTGAAATGCTCTTCTTTGAAACTATATTATCCATATTCTAATTGGCAGAAATCTGTCTCTGCTTCAACATAATAGAAATCTCTTTGACAAGAATTTACTGTCAGGCTCCAGCCGCAGAGACAGACAGGGTAACAAGAACTGTTTTTGCTCAGGTGTGACAACAGTAAATACATCATCCTGAGTTCTCACTAATGAGTTGGTGAGGTTATTGACTAATATTTTATTGGCTTTCAGATAAAATGAAGCAAACATTAAAGCAAAGGACACTGAATTCTATTCAGTATTTAAAGAATAGTTTCAGATTAAGTTTTTGGAAGGATTCATTTTTGTGCCCACAGAATATGAATTGTGGGTGCAAACACAATATACCCATGTCTAATTTGGTAAGATGCCTAAATACATGCCTACTTTATTAATTTTAATTTTAAGCGTCATTGATCAAATGTTGAAACTAATCTGGCAGTTGGGTAGCACAAGGCCAAAATACTCAGCATTGTGCTTGCAATTTAAATGAGGCCCCAAAGAAGTCTTGCAAATTGCACACATGCATCTTAAAACTTGTTTTCAGAACCTGACCCATGGCTACATATTCACGTAATCTATAAAAATGAAAACAAAACTAGATATGGTTGGAAAATGAGGCTCCCTTACGTGGAAAATTGTGAATGATCTTTTTCCGATTAAAATAACTTTTTATGAGGTCAGAATCTGTGATGGAATATTTCTACCTCTACTTTATAATTAGCTAAATTGCATATTTTGTTCCGCTTGAGCAAAATATTTTAAACAAAAAAAGGGAGCAGGTGTTTTTTTCGGGGGAAAAGTCAAAATGTTGTGTTTCAAAATTTTAAATAAAAATAGTTTTTCATTTCAAAATAATATTTTCAGTCCAAATTCACCAAATTTTATTAAAAAAAACCCTACACATTTAATTTCAGCAAGAAAAACGGAGCATAATTTCAGTTTTATCTGAATTTTATTTGGTATGCTGGTTAAGCCAGCACACCAACAAATCAGTTATTTACTTAGCTTTGCTCACATTTTGAAATCTGATTTTAAAAAAAAGTCTTTTCAAGTCAGTAGAAAGAGCCCTATGAATTTCAATGCACTTTGGATCAGGCCATTCGAATGCAAAATATAAAGGAAAAACAATTTGGGATTAGTAAGAAAAAATGCAAAAAAAAATCAACTAAGAATGATAAAAATAGTTGCCCACACCAAAAACGTCCCAGCTGTCCAGTGCATATTCTTAACATGATACCAAATCAACACTTACAAATTTACTTCCTGGGTTAAACTGTTCTCTACAAGGCTGTGTTCTTTCAAAAGGTGCCATTTTCTCTAATGGTGAAAATAGCTGTGGGATTCTCTGTGATGACCAGGGATCCATATTATAGATATAGATATTGATATCTATATACAGACAGATAGATATCTATCTATATCTCTATATATGGCATTTCATTTTAATCATGCAAAAATGTGGATTTGGGGTTATTTTTTTAATCCAAAAATTGGGTAGTTTTTGTAAGAGAAAACCCTGGTGATGACCTATCCTGTGTAATTGTGAGGTTTTCCTTATTACTGACTGTTACAATTTTTTTTTAAAAGAAAAGTTTACTCCATAGCTGTACTCATTAATCTGGCCATGTTAATGTTGATCTTATTGGGAATGCTGCTCTAAAACTGAAGTAAAAAATAGGAGCTAGACACTTGATATGGAAAACAACACAGATAGACAGATTGCATTCAAGGCATTAAGCCAAAGCAAAATTAAATGACTTGTTAAATTCCATTCAACCACAGATATAGCACTATAATGAACACATCCCCATTGGCACCAAAAAGAATACTGAAGCTGAAGCAGAAAAACTTTTCATAATTTTTTAATTAAATACAGCTCAGCTAAATAAATGCCACCAATTGTATAATTTATGTGATGTAAGAGGCCAAAGGAGACTCTGATATTAAAAGGTCAGTAGGTAATTTCCACTCCACCCCTATACAGTTGTGACGGGCTGGCTGGCAGTGACCTGGCCCAGGGGTTTTGAAAGGGCAAAAGATGATTGGAGAACTTGGGATTCCCTTTCCACACCAAGCAAGCCCCAGAGACTCCCCCTCCCCACCCCCCCCCCCCCCGTGTCCTGATTGGCCCCTTGGGTCACCTGGAGGGGGATAACCAGTCAGGGGAGACCAGTGAGAGACAACAAGGAAGGAGCTTCAGAGAGCTGGCAAGAGCTGAGCCAGCGGGGCAGGAGCAGTGCCCCAGAAGAGCCTGAAAGAGCAGGACCTGCAGGCAGCAGTGGGCCCCTCAGCAGCATGGCACGCGGCCAGCAGGAGAGGCTCCCCGCTGGGCTCCAGGATTGCCTATGAGAGGCTGCAGCCAGCAAGAGAGGCTCCCCAGCTCCAGCAAGGGTGCGAGCAGTGGCCTGAGAGGTTCCCAGCTCTGCTTCCAGCTCCTCCAATCAGAGGCCAGGCAGCTCGACGTGAGGCCGGGGCTCCTGGCAAGGTCAAGACACCTAGCAGGCTGGCACAGCGCCACCAGTGGTGGCTGTGTGGCAATGCCCCTGCCTACAACATGGGAGATCTGGGTTCAACTTTCAGCTGAAGTGACTTGGAGTGAGTGAGAGAACAAGAAACAAATCTTCTTGCAGTGGAAAGGGGCCATTGTGTTTTCCTCCCCTTTCTCCCCCTCCAGATACCAAGGCCCTATATTTTCTTGTCATTTGACATTTTGCATTCTGTGCCTTTTTATATTTCACCAACCCGTATTGTTTGTTCTGCCATTTGTGTTTTATATTTTGTTAACCCTGTTTTTTGTCAATGATTGTAAGTGTCTAACCTTTGTTGAATCCTGTCCCCTTGGGGCATTGTAGTGTCCACTATACCCTCTGATTTATGCCTGTTACGTTCCCAGTATTAAAAAGGTATACGGTTAAGTCCCCATTGCTGGTCTGGCTCTGCTCTATAGGGGGAGGAGAGTCCCTACACCTCCCACAGCGCTTGTGCACCTGCTTTGATCCCTTCAATTGGAGAGGGGGTACCTCTTGGAGTACTGCCCAGGTTACACAGTAAAGCTGTCAGCACAATACTGAATAAGCACTTCACTGTAAACTGAACTTCAACTATGGGAGTAGATGGGATTTTATTAATTATAACCCACTATAAAACACTGCTTAAGCTACACTGTATGCACAGCAACAAGAAAACACTGGGTCTTGGTCTCATTCTGTTTCTTGACTCATTGCTATTATGTTTCCCAACTTTGGAAGCTGGTAGCATAGGACAGGGAGGAAGAAAATGAGTCGCAAGGTCTATTCAGAACCAGTAAGTTAAAGGAAGCACACCTGAGAGAACCCATGGCTTTGACAGTGCCACCTACAACACACTTGCAAACAAGATTTCCTTATATTCTCAAGGTCCTTTCTGCCAGGCCTCTTCCCACTGGGCACATTGTCAAATGTACAAGAAATATTTATATACCCGATCTTAGTTAGCCTATGAATGAAGACTGTAAATTAAATTCTATTAGTCGCTTAACCTAGCCCACTTCATCCTACTTAAAGGTTTGCAAGGGGAAATTGATATCCTGAACTTAAGAGGATATACTCATTGCAACAAGAGCAGAAGAGTAAAGCTAAACATACTTGAATATATTTACATCTGCTGCATTAGCTATATGCCTGTCCTGAAATGCCAAATTAAGGCTCTCTCAAGAAGTTGTCACAGCCTGTTATTAAGCAAATCACAGACTGAACAACAGCAGATGAAAAACAGACAAATACAAAAAAGGAAACCAATTTAGTAGGAGTTCAGTCAGCCATCCTTCCACTAAAATTTACCACTGCTTGGTGAGCCCAGGCATGCATATTAGCCTCAGGCCTGACAATCTGTCAGAAAACAATGCAAGTCTCCCATGCCATTTCACATTCCAACATAAAATAAATCATGTGGCAGTTCTACAGGCCCCCAAAAGCTAGACATGTTAAAAACGGTTCTAAACGGATAAGCAGAGTCCATTAATTTTAACAATCGTCTGGCAAGAGGCAAATGGACCTGTGTTCGGCCATAATTTGGGAAAGTATCCCTATTCAAAAGCAATGAAGCACATGCTGAAACCCCATTGCAGACTTTTCTGAACATGGATAGACACGAGCACAGTTTTTCTGAACCGGAGCCACAATGTAAAATCTGAAGCAAGGCTTCTCAGAAACTAATATTTCCATGGTATTTTTCATCTTCAAAATAGCTTATGAATAGTAACTAATCCTCATGTCAGCACAGCAAGGTAAGTATATGTTATCTCAGTTTTTCAGAGAAGTTTGGCAACTCGCCTACCCCAGAGGATGTCTGTCTCCAAGTGAGTCAGACCTCTGACTACTGTGAACCAAGACTTACATTCACACCACTAAAGGATGCATCCTTCATGGTTAAACAGGACTATTTTAGGAGACTTTCAATGGGATTTAGGAGCTTTTAAAAATGTACCTGGCACCACAGCAAACAGACAGGTTATACTCCCTTTGAAAAAACAACCCAACCTTAAATCAGAGCAAGCAAAAAAGAATTATTCATGCAGCAGAGTATTACGCAGAATATGTAAATACAAATACTTAATATCTAATCCTACACAACTAAAAGCATCTACAAAAATCTTTTTTCTGACTGAGTGCCGGAGATGTTCCAAAAGTAACAATGTCCCCACGTTATGACTTTGGCTTCTCAGTTGAAAGCTTTGCTTCCCCAAACTATTTCCAGAGGGAGTAGTCAGCAGGCTGAACATCAGTACTGCACAGGAACATCAATAAATATAACTAGGAAGAGCAAATTGGGAAAGAGAACGTTACATGATACTAACACTGGGTCTGTTCCTTTAGGGTATTATGGTTCTTTATTTTCCAGAAGGCCACTGCCCTTGTCATAAACAGGCATGACCGTACATCACTTCCTAGTCCCAAGGAGCACAACATGCTTCTGAGTATGACACTGCTATTAAGAGCACTGTTGTGAAAATATTTTACATACATACCAATTTTTTATCCAGAAGGAACCAAAATGCTTCAGAAACACTATACCTATGGTGCTACACCAGTGTAACAGAGGCACTCCTGGGGGATGTTCTGCAGTTTCTGCATAAAACAAGCAGTTGGAAGGAAGAGAGGAAATGTGAAGACATGTTCATTTTGCTTTTCTAACAACATTCTGCAGGATCTGTTAGGTCTATACAGACAGTCCAAGTCCTCCATTTGATAGCTTTTCTGAAATACCATATACAGGTTACAGCAGTGACATTCCTCTGTTGCTCTAAACTGCCAACAAAAAGCACAACCCCCCTCTGGAAATATGGCAATGCATCTCTGTCTCTGGAGTTCTTGAGAGAGAAAGTAGGGACACCCTCACCTTCAATGCCTTATATATAGGTTTGCCACCTGCTTCCACTCCATACATGGCACTCTCAGTGCCACACAAGCAGCATCAACAAACTCCCAAAGGGCTCTTTGCAGAATCCAGTTCATCAGAGGCAGAAGCCAACATATATACTTAAAGAGGCACAATTTTATATTCCTTATTAGCATGAAGTCACTTGTCACACACCAAAGCATTTATTATATGCCATTGTATACTCCTACATTAAGGAAGGTCTCCATATGAATTGGAAAGGACCTACTAGAACATGAAAAGATTTTCAGAATTAATTTCTCCAAGTGTTAATTATGCCATTACTTCTTTCAAGCTCTCAAAGAACTGTATTAAAGCGATTATTTCTCTTCACATTTCAACAATCATTAATTTATTATGGCACTATATATTGTATCCAATATAATATTTAAGTGAATAGATATTTTAGAAGCTAGAGGTATTTTAAAAGCAAAAGACAAGCAACTAATACAAGTAAAGATAACTACAGTTGCTAGTTTATGCAGGTGCTAAGTTTATAATAAGGCAATTTGCATCATGCATGTTGACCTAACTGAAAAAAAGTCACTATTTCTTTTATTTGTGCATTTATACATTTATTATTATAACTACCACTTAAATATTTTAAACATGTAAGAGAAAGAGAGAGTAAATGCTTGGAAAAATGCTTAATGCTAAACAAAATGGAGTTGCTGAGTTGGCAGAGTGTTTTGACTTTCCTCCTCTGAACTTCTGGTACCATTCCGAATGAAATCACGTGGATATTTATCCTCACGTCCTTGAGAACAGTACCTTCAGGAAAGTATTACTGAGTGGATAGCACTTGTTGCTAAAGTTGTTCCCAGAATTATGCTTCTCAGCAAGTGCAGTGCCCGGAAGCAATCTGGCAACCCACAAAAGTCACAGAAAGCAGCATCCAGAAGGAGGGGAGCAGCATTTGGGAGACATCATGAAGGAGACAGGGAGCAAATAGATTGAAGGGAGATAAGAAGGAAAAGGAAAGTGGTGAGGAAGATGAGGAAAAACAGTAAAAGGAAAGCTCAAAGATACAATAGAGAGTATTTGGCCAGAACCAGGAGACCGGGGCGGGGGGGGCAGCAGAAAGACTCAAGGCTAAGCAGACATACCAGGTGAAAGTACTAATAGAGAATAAGGAAGGGGGATTATTGTAAAATATTAAAATCCATAAATGAATCATATTGACAGCCTCTCCCTGTCCTCCTCTTGCAAATTCTTGCACTTGCTTCCCCCACAAGCACAGCCTCTATCCAGCTTCTTCTACCACCTCTTCTCTTCCTTACCCATATTCCTGCTTTTTCTCCAGCTCATGGTCCCCTTCATCTGTGGAACCTGCCCTTTCCATTCACTGCTCCTATGCCATTCATTCCCCACCCACACTTCAGGTTCCTGTTCCTGTCTCCCTTCTCCCAGTCCCCTCATCACAAAACTCCTTTTGTGCCCATGACACCGTCCAAGTGTTAGGGCTTGAACATGCGCAGCAAGGATGAAGTTGCCAGAGAGTTGAGCTGCCAAAATCTAACAAATCCTTGCTGAGCAAAATGTGAGCTGGGATTTTTCAAAGGTTCATAAAACCTGGGTGCATTTGAACACTTTTCCACAAAAACAGTGTAGAGCTAGCTGGGATAGAAAAGGTGTGGCCCTGCTCCCCCCACCACCACCAAGGATGCATATGAATACCATCCACAATCAAGAAAAAACTTATGTACCATACACCAAATAGAAAATATCTAGGCAGAGGGAGGAAAGTCAAAAGAAAGGAAAATACAACGACAGATCCCTAGAAAGAGATAGTTGGTCTTGGACTTCATAATAATCACTGCTGTGCTGCTGGGTTTCATCTAGAGAGCCAAGCAAGAGAATAAAGATCACTAATACCCAAGGGGCTGCTGACAAGAAAGCAGCTCAGCAGGGGGATGTCAGCCTGCCAGTACCAGCCTCTGGCAGGTACTGGATCCTGCAGAGCTCTCTTGCTTTTAGTTGTTTGGGTATCACAGAGATAGGCACTCCGCTAACACAGCTGGAAAGGGGAAAGTTTCCTTTTTCTCCAGTAAATAGATATCAAGCAGTAATTGTCAAAAAAGGACAGTCTGTTTTTTTAAAAAAAGGTTAATGACCAACTTTTGCCTTCATTTTTTTTCTTTGCCAAAAAATGGTTATTTTGCCATAGAAATGAAAAATCAAGCACATTTATTCTGAAAATCATAGTGGCTGCACCCACGCATAATAAATTTAGCTCAGCATAGAAGCAGGCATAAGTCCAATGAGAGCCCTGCCTGCCATGGAATAGAGACTTGACCGTCCAGGCTCCCATATCCCTGGCCAGTAGTTGCTCTGTTGTAGGGAGTTCTTGCCTCTCTTTTTTTTCTCCTCCTTCCCAACACCTCATTGTATAAGATCATTTGTGATGCCTTCCTTGTTTGGCTTTGCATCGAAATGAAACTGAACATTTTGAAAACTCAAACAGGTTCAAA